>NC_052477.1:23675756-23769436 GCF_009730915.1 Dioscorea cayenensis subsp. rotundata
GACCAGGAGCAATACTCTATGAACTTGTTTGAAAACTCTCTTCACATAAATTCTCAAATTTTGGTTGCCACCTGATTATGTTACGAATAAACCTCGCAAAGGTTGAAATATAGTTACAGCTTTTTTTCTTTTGAATGAGCCACATTTATTATGAAAAAGGAAGTTCAAAGAGTTCATAAGTATAAGGCTTACAACAAAATACAAAAAAACATAGAGATCCACTAAACGTAGAGTGAACACTCAAATCTAAGAAAAGAATCTTGGAGTGAAAGGAAAAGATTAAACTGTAACTGCACTCTAAAAATAGAACCAAACCACTAATGGAGTGAAAGGATCCTCTAGGAGGGCTCTATCAAATTGGGCCGGTGCTATCACTCATCACTTTGGGGCAACTAGGCTCACCCCCTCTATAGTATCCATGAACTCTAGACTTCTCTTCATTGTGTTGGTTGCCTTCGTTTAGTTTATAATGTTTTATTATTTAACATAAGATGTTTCGATTATAAGACAAGCCTCTATTTTTTGTGGACTAAAATAAACTGAAGGGAAGAACAAACATAGTTCCAGATGATGTCTAAAATAGACAACAAAACAAAAAGTGAACAAGCAAAACATGACTATACTAACGTAAAATGAGAGGGGAAAAAATTAAATTAGAATGGAAACATAAATTAATAAAGCTAACACTAATAGGTCAAGGACAAAGATAAGAAGATAAAAATAAAAGATAGTTGAGTTTGCCCAAAGTCAAGGAAAGTTGACACCGGGTTCTAAGGGTATGCTGAGAGCAGTAAACCCTTCATTGTAATTAAAAAAAAAATAGATAAACTTGCATTATAAGAGTCACATCATTATAATGGATTGTGAAATCAGAAGAGCAATAAGAAAGGGTTAATTTTCACATTCTCAAATCTCATTCTATAGGTAGAAACATGTAACAATGGCTTAGATTCTCCACACAATGAGCTTTTGCTATTTTCTGATGATAGATAACAACAACTGAGGATTCAGACTATAATGTGATCTTTCTACTCATGTTGCCAAGAAATAACCTAGTACTTAACTCCAAATCCTTCCGAAAAAGTTAAATCAAGAAAAAAAAGCCAATTGATATGCTTGTCTCATAGCATCAACTATGAGGCAAGCATATCATAAATTCAAGCAAATACAAGTCCAAATCTTTTAAGGAAAAAAACTTCAAATTCTTGTGGAAAACAATACATGAATCTACTGGGCATCACCCACTTGAGATTGAACTTTGGTCCCTGCACACAAAGATTCACTAATATCAAAACCTCCTCCATATGCTAAATCCATAACCTAGCCATGTGTACTATCAGGATTAATACATCACCACTTGTTGTAGTGTAATTACTGATAAATGATTGGAAGCTGGTTTGGCCAATGGGATCAATCTAGGGAAGCAGCATAATGAGAACTAGCAAGAGTACACCTCAAGAATTATGTACATTGAAAGACGAGATCACTAGGAAAGATGCATCTTTTCCTCTGTTTTCCTGTGCCAAGTTATGATAACAAGAGCAAGTGTTTATTAACCACAGGAAGCACAATAAGCATGGACAGAAAAAGGCACACATCAAGCTTGAAAGAAGGACAAATAGAAGTAGATTTGTTAAGAATACCTTGCAACTGTGTGATTGTGATCTTGAGGCAATAATAATAAAGAACATATTCATAGGTATGACACCCAGCATCACACTTACTAACTGAACTAATTAATATTTGGTAGTGACACTATTTTGATGCATTCTGATTGTAGACTTCTGGGGACTTTTGGTAATGCTAGGTGCATGATGTAATAACCATACGCTTCTCTTCTCCCACAAAACACTTGCTCATTCTTCAAAACTGTCAATAAATAAACCACTGAGAATATAAGACATTGGGAAATTATAAAAAAAAAATACAGTTAGTGTTGTAATTGTGAACACAGAAGGGAAGGCAGTAGTAATGACATACTCCAAGACATTCCAATTATGTTTCTTACACTAGTAGTTTGTTTACATGATTCAATTCATCATGATACAAGCATAGATAACAGATTGAAAGAAAAAAAAACCCTCAATTTTCCCATCCAAAACAGTGCTTTGATTTGTTAGCCAAAACAGTGATTTGATTATAAAGCAAATCATAAAAAAAAAACACCAACTTGCATGCAACAACCGCAGAGCACATCAAGAACATGTTTTAGTTTTGATTTATTGTGATGTAAATTTCTTACCATAAACATTATTTTATATTTTTTTAACAACTTGATGCCCATCATTTCAAGGTTAGGTGCACAATTTGCTGCTATTGATTCTATTTTGTGAACAGAGGAGTGCATAAATGAGAAAGCAAATCATATAAAACACCCAACTTACACAGCAACAACCAAGGACCACATCAAGAACTCCTGAAACAATTATCCTTCCAATGCATCAGACAAACCAAATATAGATTGTTCAGTATTTATTCATCTAAAGACACTACAAAGAAGAAAAGATTAACATCAAGAAGAAAAGACACTAAAGACAAACCAAATCTTTCTATCTTTGTGTCCTTTGATGCTGCTTGGGAACATCGGACAGGTAAGGCCGGTTTCGGCTTCATTATATACACTAATTTTCACTCTATTCTGCTTGCAGGTGCAGCTGGTGATTCCTGTTCCTATCCTCTGGAAGCTGAGCTGCGGGCAATCCACCTCCCCGTGAAACACTGCTACTTGAATTATTGGCAACCGAACGCACTCTTCTCTGATTGTAGGAACGCCATTCAGTTACTCATTGACTTCAACAACACAACGGCTTGGCGCTATTCTTCCTTGATTCGTGATATCAAAAACTTGGTCTAGCCTTGGAACAACTTCTACTTTGATCATATTAATCGCAAGGCAAACTCCATTGTTGATCACCTTGCACACTTTGGGAGCGCTAACCCTCTTTTATCACTCTTTGCTCAAGGACGCGATCGTCCTCGATGGCTTGAAGACATTTGTTCTGCTTCATGTTTTTTGTTCTAGCTTCTGTTTTTCTTCTCTTTCTTAGTTCGTTGTAACTCTTTTTGCAAAACATCAAGAACTCACTAATATCAAGGGAGGGATCACTCAGTAATTTTGACACACTTGATAAATGATATCTTTATTTATTTTTTTAACACATGAAAATTAGCTAAGGTTTACAATAGAAAAAAGAACCAATTTAGTATAACCAGTAGACAAAATGGGGAAGTTTCTGCTCAGTCTTGAGCATTCTCCTTACTCTAATTTGATTATGTTCTATGATACTGCTTGGAAATCTCTTAATACTCTAGCAAGCATGGGTTTCATTATTACAACCACGGCTAAAAGAATTGTCATGGCAAGTTGTCAACAATTATGGGGCTCATCCAGCTTGGAAGCTGAGATCTGGGCAATTGCCTGGACGCTCCAACTCGATGATGCTTGGGCGATGCAGATTGGGAACATATTTACGGACTGTTCTGAAGCAGCTTATGCGGTGAAGGGAAGAATTGAGCGATGTAACTGGCCTATCAGGCAAGGAGTTGAGAAGATTCAAGAACTCATTCATCATAGAGAAAGCCTACAATTTGAAGTGATTCCAAGAGAGTGGAATTGGATGGCTGACAAGTTTGCTACAATGGGCAGTGCTGAGACTGAATTATCTCTTTATCACCAAGGATGGGATCTTCCCAAATGGCTTATGATGCCATGCGTAATTCTGAGTTTTGGTTTTGATCTTCTTTCTTTGTTTTGTCTGCCTTGTTGGCAGTATATATGTTTTTTTAGTTTTGTTTGGGTTCGCTTAGCTGCTGTGCAGCTCTTTATCAACAATTAAAAAAAAAAGATCAGGTAAAATCAACAGTATAAAATTTCTGTGATTGATTTGATAACCAGACGATCAAGCCAGCCATGTTGAATACTGACATTCTCAATCTGGTGCAAGTGGTGAGACCAATGCAATTGAAAGAACTTCTATTTTTCACCTAAAATAGTTGTACTCAACTTCAACTCCTTGCTAAAAGAAGCTCAAGCAGAAGTAGGATATTTGCCCGGACAAGAATCAGCTAATAAAACTTCAAATAAAAAAAAAATAAAACAAAATAACTCCCAACTCACAAGAATCAGCTGCACATCATATCACCAATCAAATATGAACTATGGTCCCTGCATAGAATAATTTATTAGCATCAAACACCTGTATAAAAAATAAAAAAAAAGTTAAAAAAAAATTCTACACCTCATGAACTCTTAGCTCAGTATTATTACAATTTCAACAACAGGCAGTACATTCACCGACAAAATGATTAGAGTGCTTGAACAGTTAGATCATTTGTGAGAAGTTCAATAAGCGAAAACCATCAGCTTTATACACCACAAGAGTTCCATATATTAATCATAAAGATGGGCGCTTTCCTGTATGAAGATGCATGGTGATAACAAAAAGAAAGGTTTATTAATAGCAGATTTAATGGATAAAAGTAACTCACAGATTAATATTAGAATAGAAAGCTAAGAAAATCAGATGATTATGAGCTATTAATTAAGAACACCATTACTTCTTCAATTGTGATCACTGATCTTGCATGTCTTTCCGTGTCCTGGCAATATATATTGAGGCAATAATATAGAAAAACATGTTCACAGGTAGGACACCCAGCATCAAGCTTGCTACTTGAAAATAAGAAAAATACTCTTCCTTATCATTTGGATACCAGACATTCAGGTGCTTGTTTTTTCTTATTTAGGGTGGATACAGCCACAATTTGATAAGCATGCTTTTCTCCCACAAAAATCTTGCTCAAGCTTCAACCAAATCAATTGAAAGAAAAAAATAATCAATATAAGACATTGGAAAGAAGACAATAATGTTAGTGACGAACTTATAATAACCTCAACAAAATCCAAGACTTTGTGAAATTATTGAAATCAACAAACCCAGTGGTCTTCTTACTAACGCATAAAGGAAAATGCAGCAACAATGTCTTGCTTCAGGACGTTGCATTCATGTTTCTTGCTCTATTAATAAAAAGGCTGTCTGCCTTCAAGTTTGTTTACATGATTCAAATAATTAAAACGAATTTCCGCGTTCATCATGATAAAACCATGGATAGCAGATTGAAATTAAAAAATGAATCTTGCTAGTCATCTTATCTAAAGCACATAATATTGATGCAGGAAACATATAAACTTAGGTCTTAGGTGAAATTGTTTCACAAAGGCAACAGCCATTTCCTAGAAGAACTCTCATGGATTATATATTCACAAACAAAAGAAACAAAAGATAATTACAACAGAAAAGATTATAACTTAACAAAACAGGGAGAAAGTGGCACCTCATAATCATGGGTTTGTTAAAATAAAAATGTGTGAAGCAAGCAGCACAACAAATGAAAAATGCCAACAAAAGGAAAAGATTCATGGCAATGTGTTTGTCCACAACTCAGTACCAAAGTAGCAGTACTTTTATCAGGAACAGTACCTCATATGTATGTTATTGAGATGTTAAAAACAACGCACCAATAGTCTCCTCCTGGGACAGACCTTTCTGTGATGTTAGGGAACATAGTCCCTAACATCACAGAAAGGTCCGTAGGAAACAGTCCCTAGACATTGTTGGAGAGGTAATGTGAACTTTTGGAGTAACTCCGCTCCCGCGAAGTGTTCGTGGTTTTTTCGAAGTCTTTTTAACGCTGCTGTTCATATCAAATCCTGTTGTCGCATAATTTTTGATTAATCCCTCTCTCACCTCCTTTTTCTGGGACCCTTGGATTTTTGACACTCGATTGTCATCAAAACCCGACTTTTTTAACATGAGCTTGATCGATTTCAATATTACTATTTATGATGTTATCGTTGGGGAACGTTGGTGTGAGGCCGCATTGCAACATGTGTTTGGTCCTAATTTGAATTTGCAAAGTTTGAGCTCTGTCTCTATTGATTTTGTTTCTCTTAATCATTGGGCATGGTCTCCCCCAACTAAGTAGCATAAAATTTCTTCATCTGTCTATGCATATCTTAATCACAGAGTGCATCGGTGGATCCTTGTACGGCCGGAGATTAATCTGAAACTATATATCGCCCCCTGTAACCAAACATTTTATCCGACACTCTTTCATGGCCGATTGTCTACTTCTAACTTTCTATCTTATTTGAATCTTGGCCCTGATATCCCTTTGCCGGGTCAGTGCGCCTTTCCTCCTCGAAAACTATTGATCACTTATTTTTTGTCATTGTCCCAAAGCCAAGGTGTCGGGCATACCTCACTCGAAAACAAATACTTACATCCACTTCCCGCTTGGTTTTTGGTCTCGGTCTCCGCTTCATCGAGGGAGGTTTCTCAACTCACATTATTTCGCTATCTCTGCAAACCGCTTGGATGATTTGGAAATCCCTGCTAGGATGTTATCTTCCGCAATGCTCATTTTAATGTCCCCACCGTTGTTTGTAGAGCGATTGCACATGTGCGGAGTACACTGCGATGCGGGAAGCCTCGCCGGCAAAAAGCTCATTCTGAACAATATCCCAATGTCTCAAGACTTCATTTTGTTCACTTACTCTTGTGTTCAGCAAGCCTCTGAGGTATGTTCCACTGGTTTCTTTATCACCAATACTAACTACGTTGTAAAACTGCAGTAGTTTCTCTTTCACGGTGAATGATTCATCTCCTGAGGATCTCTCCGCCATCACTGCGCTTCTTCATTCAACTCTCGATCATGGATTTCACATCAAGCATATATTTGTTCGACTCCCACAATCGCCTCTACTATCTTTACTCCTGAGCCGGCCATCACTTGGCGATTCCGCTCGCAACTTGATGCCATTAGAAACCTCCTGAACGTCCATGACTCCCCACGCATTCACTGCATACCTCGGTAATGGATGATGCCTGCTGTTCACTTAGCCTCATTCGGTCTCAACTTCTCCATGTTAAATCTTTTCCTTTTCAGCCGCGATCTTCCTCGCTGGATCATGAATGTCTTCACTGCGGATGGGTTCCTCTTCTAGTTGGATTCTGATTTCTTGTTTTGATGTGCCTGTATTTATTTTTGTAAACCTTCTCAGTGCTCTGTATTTTTTTTGCTGTTATTAATATATTAGCCCTTGAGGTTCTTTTTTTAAAAAAAAAACATATCCAATCAATTTGGTTCAGCAAAAGACTAGCAAAATTAAAGGGATCGAGAATTACTTCCCTTTTCTAATCAAAAGTATTAATGAATGGGAATAACTTTTGGAACTATATTAAGTGAAAACATAATCTGAATGTTGTGCTGTTTATGCATGTGTTTCAAATAAAATAAAGAAATCACAAAAAGAGAATTTAATACTAAATTGTCTTGCATTCACTTATATTTAAAGCATTTGCTTCATAGAAAAATTTCGATTAGTATCTACAATTTGCAATTTAGACGCATCTTTTGTTTTTTATCTTTGTTCCTTCCAAATTTGCACCAACCCTTGTTGGACATATAACACAATCATTCTATTTTCATAGATGGTAGGAGCTTTCTTCCCAGTTACACATGTCTGCCATAGAATTCTTCAGTCTGAAAAAGAAATTCTCGAAAGAAAAATTCTCACTCCTTCAAGACATCAAGCCTAAATATAACAAAACTGAGTAAGAAAGTAGAAAGAATGTTATAAAAAGATATCGTAGGAGATTGTGCTTTTTCGTCCAAATGAAAATCAGCTGCGGCAGGAATGGCAGTTCTTCCTATGCTAGTATGTGAGATGTCTGAGACAAGTTTCCAATACTTTCCTCCTGTCTTGCATTGCCTCTCCAGCTCCGTGCATCCTTCAATTTTTGCAAATACCTGAGATTAGGAAGGGTTTCTGGAAATGACTTCGGCAAGGGGCAGTCTTTAACAATTAAAGACTCGAGTGAAAGGCTTTCCGGAAAGGACTTCATCAACAGGCAGTTTTCAATGGACAAATCATGCAGTGAAGTAAGGCATTGTGGCAAGAGAAGCTGGAACAACTAAACACATGGAGGAATGTAAGGTTTTTCAGAGTATCATTCAAAAATTTGAAAGCTTTGGCAGTCAGCAACAAGCAATTCCTGAAGAGATCTGAGGCACTTGGGCAGTTCTATTAGAACATGGCAACTGATAAGATGTAGTTGTTCGAGACAAGTTAGAACACAATCTTGTTGAGAAGATGTGGCTCTGATAAACCAGTCAGATATTGACATTCTAATATATACAGATCCTTTAGAGACTTCAAACCTCGAGGCATCTGCTCTGCAAAGGAGACCAAGGCATCACACTTTTGGCACTTCAGAGATATGACAAACAGGAGGTTCTAGATTCCCCCTGTTGATGAGAGATGATTGCAGTTACTAATTTCGATTTTCTGGAGGCATGATCTAAGGCCACTTGCTTCCTCCTCATCTTCCAGCAACAAAACCAGCCCCTCAAATCCAGATATCTTCACTCTCAAGTGATGTAAAATGCTTGAAGAACCCACTTCCCCAACAAGTCAGAGGGATGAGTGTCTCATCAGATGATCTGCTCGATTTCAGCTTTCGAATAGATGGAATGCATGGCATGGTTGTTAGCTTAGGGCATTCAAGTATATGAATAGAAATGAGGACAAGAAAGAAGTAGGAACCTGCCTCTCTTTCCTCTGTCATGCACCATCTTTCCAAGTTCCTCATCTGATCTAACTTAAGCTTCTTCAGCGGTGGGAAATATCCTGTTATGTTGCTGCCAGAGTCATTAATGACACATCTGATTTTATTCATTTTTGCGATAGTGAGAACCTCTAGTAAAGGCAGTTGCT
Organism: Dioscorea cayenensis subsp. rotundata; assembly: GCF_009730915.1. Taxonomy (NCBI): domain Eukaryota; kingdom Viridiplantae; phylum Streptophyta; class Magnoliopsida; order Dioscoreales; family Dioscoreaceae; genus Dioscorea; species Dioscorea cayenensis. The sequence goes on from NC_052477.1 coordinate 23,684,536, forward strand.
CACGCGGTGGGAGGTGCTCACATTGTCTGCAGCCAAAAAGATGGATCTCCACCAGATACTGAAGATTATCCATCTCCTTCATCCATGCTGAAAATTGAATACCAGAATAATCTAGCATACAAAAGATTCATACCAAGGATAATCTAGCAGACTTTATGACAAAAGCAATCAACACTGACAGATTCATATGGTGTCGATCCTCTTGTGGTCCGGCTGGAGATGTAAGCAACATCGAATGGCAAAAATAGGAAGAATGGTGTGAAGATCCGATTGCCTTTCAATCAAATCTTCAAGTGGGAGAATTGTTGGCATAAACCCATTGGCCTAAAACCAATGGATTATAATCCATTAGCCCAAATCCAACTCCTCTTAATCCATGGATCACCCAAACAATGGTCGGCTTTAAACCATTAACCTAAACCATGAACTTAATCCATGGATTAGTGCCCATGTGTTTAAGGAAAATGGTGGTTTTAGTTGGCCTATATATATGTGAGCCTATTCTCATTCTTAGACACAACCTTGAGTGAAGAATCAAGTGAAGAAGTAGAGTGAGAAGAAATTAGAGAGAGAAGAAAAGTGTGGAAAAAATATTTTGAGAGTTAGTCCATTCTTCTACTACAAGAGAGAGTACTGGTTTTCTACTTGTTATTAGAGAGTTTGTAACTCCTGCAATTTTCCCACTTAGTAAATTCTTCTATCTTTGCCGTGGTTTTTACCCTAATTGTTTAGGGGTTTTTCCACGTAACATCTTTGTGTTCTTTATTTTTTTCCAACATTCCTTTTTATTTATTTTCTATCATTTGTCATCGCTTCATTCGATCCTACATTTTACAACAAGTGGTATCAGAGCTAGATCTTGGTGTAATATATCTACTTATCGTATGCTCTGTGGTTGCCACTATTAGTGGATCCTCCACATAAGAAAATAAGTTGGATAATTATTCACCTTTTGAAAGACTGATTACTGCTCTTGCAGCAATTTCTAATAGAAGCAATGGCGGCAAAATATGAGATTGAAAAATTCAGTGGGAGTAATTTCTCACTGTGGAAGCTGAAGATAAAGGCAATCCTGAGGAAGGACAACTGCTTGGCGGCCATCACCGAAAGACCAGCTGAGGTCAAAGATGATAAGTGGAATGAGATGGACGGGAACGTCGTTGCTGATCTTCATCTCGCACTTGCTGATGGAGTTCTATCAAGCATAGCGGAGAAGAAGACGAGCGAAAGAGATATGGGACCACCTCACTAAGTCATGACGAGGCCAAGTCACTCCACAACAAAATTTTTCCTTAAAAAGGAGACTCTATACTTTATGTATGGCGTAATCTACTTCGATGACTGGACACATGAATACACTCGAACACTCTATTTTTCCCAACTCACATCATTGGGACATACAATAGAGTCAAGTGAACGTGCAGAAATTCTACTCCAAAGTCTACCAGATTCGTATGATCAACTCGTCATCAACTTAACAAATAATGTCCCCACGAGACAGTCTAGTTTTTCGACAATATTGCGGCTGCGTTCGGAGGGAAGAGAGTCGCGCAAGAACAAGGAAGACAAGCTAACAAGTTCACAACAAGCGGAGGCTTTGATGGTGACGAGAGGAAGACCAACAGAACGTGAATCTAGTGGGAGTTACAATCGTGGTAGATCAAAGTCGAGGGAGTAAGAAGACTTTCAAGTACTACCACCGTGGCAAGAAAGGTCACTTGAAGAAGGATTGTTGAGTCTAAATAAAAAGGATTCCAATCCTCAAGGGAATGTTGCAAAACACTTGAGATGATGGAGAAGCCATGGTGTGTAAAGCAAAGCAACTACATCAGGTAAAAGATTTACTGATGTATGGCTTCTTGATTCAGCAGCCACTTTTCACATGACCTCCCGAAGAGAATGGTTCCATCAGTATGAACCTATCTCTGGGGGATCTGTGTACAGCTGTAACGATCAAGCTTTGAAGATCGTTGGCATTGGCATTATCAAACTGAAGATGTACGATGACACGGTTCGGACCATACAAGAAGTCCGACATGTGGAGGGCCTCAAGAAGAATTTGTTGTCTATAGGACAACTTGATGATCTTGGTTGCAAAATTGAAGTTCAAAACAAGATCATGAAGATAATTCGAGGAGCGCTTTGTATGCATGAAGGGAGAAAAGATAGTGCAAATCTATACATCGTTTGAAGGAGAAACTTTGCAAGAAGGAGAAGCCTAGGTTGCCACAAGTAGTCCAAGTGAAAGATGCACAATGACATGGCACAGGAAACTTGGACACATGTCAGAGCAAGGAATGAAGATTCTTACAGAAAGGAATCTACTTCAAGGTCTCACAAAGGTAACACTACCCTTTTGTGAACATTGCATTGTAAGCAAGCAACATCGACTCAAGTTCAACACATCTAATTCTAGAAGCAAAGCAATTCTAGAATTGGTTCACTCTGATGTGTGGCAAGCACCAGTCACATCCCTGGGAGGAACAAATTACTTTGTATCATTTATTAATGACTATTCCAGGAGATGTTGGGTGTACCCTATCAAGAGGAAGGCTGATGTGTTTCAAGTCTTCAAATTTTACAAAGCGCGGGTGGAACTTGAATCTGGCGAGAAAATAAAGTGCTTGAGGACTGATAATGGAGGAGAATATACTAGCAAAGAATTTGATGAATTCTGCAAGCAAGAAGGCATCAAAAGGCAGTTCACTACAGCATACACTCCTCAACAAAATGGAGTGACAGAGCGGATGAACAGGACTCTGTTGGAAAAAACAAGAGCTATGTTGGGAGCTGTAGGCTTAGATAAGACGTTCTGGGTAGAAGCAGCCAGTACCGCCTGTTATGTGGTGAATCGGGCCCCATCAACTGCAATCGAGTTGAAGACACCGATGGAGATGTGGACTGGTAAGCCAGTTGATTATTCAAACCTTCATATATTTGGAAGTCCTGTATATGTAATGTACAATACCCAAGAAACTACAAAACTGGATCCAAAATCCAGAAAATGTATGTTCTTAGGATATGCTGATGGTGTTAAGGGGTACCGCCTGTGGGATCCCACTGCCCATAAGGTTGTAATCAGCAGGGATGTTATCTTCATAGAAGATAAAGAACAAGAGCAAGTAGATGGTGAAAGCACTTCAAAAGAAAGCACAGAGACTACAACAATACAGGTAGAAAAAGAAGCTGAAGCTACACCAGAGCACGAGGTACAAGAACCAGCTGAATCTGAAGTTCTAGAAGTTCGGCGGTCAACTCGTACAAGAAAGGCACCAAGTTGGCATTCTGACTATATTATGGAGGGTAATATTGCTTACTGTCTTCTAACTGAGGATGGAGAGCCATCAACTCTTCAAGAAGCACTGAACAATTCAGATGCATCTCAGTGGATGGCAGCAATGGAAGAAGAAATTGAAGCTCTTCATAAAAATAGGACATGGGAACTGGTGTCGCTGCCACAAGGGCGAAAACCCATTGGCAATAAATGGGTCTACAAGATCAAGCGCAATAGTGATGATCAAGTAGATCGTTATCGTGCTAGATTGGTGGTGAAAGGATATGCTCAGAAGGAAGGTATTGACTTCAACGAAATATTTTCGCCTGTGGTTCGACTCACAACAGTCCGAGTAGTCCTGGGGATGTGTGCTACATTTGACTTGCATCTTGAGCAGTTAGATGTCAAAACTGCATTTCTTCATGGAGATCTTGAAGAAGAAATTTATATGCTCCAACCAGAAGGTTTTGAAGAAAAAGGTAAAGAGAACTTGGTTTGTAGGTTGAACAAATCTGTCAGACGGTCTAAAGCAGCGCTACGAGATGTTGGTACAAGAGATTTGATTCCTTCATCATGAGCCTTGGATACAGCCAGATTCAATCTGAGACCCTTGTGCATATGTCACGAGGTTTGAAGAAGAAGAAGATTTTGTCTTCTTGTTGCTGTATGTTGACGACATGTTGGTAGCAGGCCCCAACAAAGATCGTATCAAGGAGTTGAAGGCACAATTGGCTAGGGAGTTTGAAATGAAGGACTTGGGACCGGCAAACAAGATTCTAGGGATGCAAATTCACCGAGACAGAAATAATAGGAAGATTTGGCTTTCTCAGAAGACTTATCTGAAGAAGATCTTGCGGCGGTTCAACATGCAAGATTGTAAGCCAATTTCTACCCCACTTCCTGTTAATTTCAAGTTATCCTCAAGTATGTGTCCTAGCAGTGAAGAAGAGAGGATGGAGATGTGTCAAGTATCGTATGCATCAGCGGTGGGAAGCCTAATGTTTGCCATGATCTGTACAAGACCAGACATTGCACATGCAGTGGGAGTGGTAAGTCGGTAAATGGCGAATCCTGGTCGAGAGCATTGGAGTGTTGTTAAGAGGATTCTCAGATATATAAAGGGAACCTCAAATGTTGCATTATGTTATGGGGGATCTGACTTTCATCGCCGATGGATATGTTGATGCTCGATTATGCGGTGATCTTGATAAAAAGCAAATCCACTCATCGGATATGTGTTCACACTAGCGAGGAGGAGTCGTGAGTGGGTTTCAAAAGCTGCAGATCGATCGTGGCTACGTCAACGACGTAAGCGTAGTATTTGGCGCCTACACAAGCCGAGAAAGAAAGCGTGTGGTTGAAGATGGTGTTGGAAGAATTTGGGCACAAACAAGAGAATATCACTTTATATTGTGACAACCAGAGTGCATTGCATCTTGCAAGGAATCCAGCATTTCATTCAAAGACAAAACATATCAGAGTTCAGTACCATTTCGTTCGTGAGAAAGTTGAAGAAGGTACAGTGGACATACAAAAGATTCATACCAAGGATAATCTAGCAGACTTTATGACAAAAGCAATCAACACTGACAGATTCATATGGTGTCGATCCTCTTGTGGTCTGACAGAGATGTAAGCAACATCGAATGGCAAAATAGGAAGAATGGTGTGAAGATCTGATTGCCTTTCAATCAAATCTTCAAGTGGGAGAATTGTTGGCATAAACCCATTGGCCTAAAACCAATGGATTATAATCCATTAGCCCAAATCCAACTCCTCTTAATCCATGGATCACCCAAACAATGGCTGGCTTAAACCATTAACCTAAACCATGAACTTAATCCATGGATTAGTGCCCATGTGTTTAAGGAAAATGGTGGTTTTAGTTGGCCTATATATATGTGAGCCTATTCTCATTCTTAGACACAACCTTGAGTGAAGAATCAAGTGAAGAAGTGAGAGTGAGAAGAAATTAGAGAGAGAAGAAAAGTGTGGAAAAAATATTTTGAGAGTTAGTCCATTCTTCTACTACAAGAGAGAGTACTGGTTTTCTCCTTGTTATTAGAGAGTTTGTAACTCCTGCAATTTTCCCACTTAGTAAATTCTTCTATCTTTGCCGTGGTTTTTACCCTAATTGTTTAGGGGTTTTCCACGTAACATCTTTGTGTTCTTTATTTTTCCAGCATTCCTTTTATTTATTTTACTGTTGTACTGCTCTATTCGATCCTACATTTTACAACAGTAGTAGACTCTTCTTTCCAATGGATAGATATTTGTCAACACCAATCATGATAGAAAGTTGAAGTTTCCACAGAAAACTAGATCTGAACTTAGAGATACCATGGTACTTACCTGTTACTATCGAGTGAGCCAAGTGAAACTGTTAGACCAATTTCATCTCAACCATTTCTTAAAAGTAAGTTTTAGCGTGTTTCTAACTTGGGATACAGTAACATTAGCAGCTAAATTTCTTCTGTGCAGACTGGCCATAACTCTTGAATCTGAAAGTTAAAACTTAACTCTTAAATTTCAAAAATTAACCAAGCTTATCAAGACTGAGGATTTGGAAACAGAAGTTAAATCTCAGCCATGAAAGCATGTCTCTGTCCCAAAATATAACACTTGAATTTAAAACTTGAAACATAACTCTTTAATTTCAAAAAATTAACAAAGCTCATCAAGACCGAGGATTTGGAAGCAGAAGTTAAATCTCAGCCATGAAAGTATGTCTCTGTCCCGAAGTATAAAATTCTCATGAATTACATATATATATATATTCATGTCCTTAACCCACTATGAATATGAGGAAAGGAAGCAAAATCAATACAGTCAAGGGAAAAATTTTGTGATAAGTATTGAATGCGAATAATATAGACATAAATATGAAAGACCTGAAGCCACTGATGGTAGTAAAATTCATTACACAATGGATCTTCAAACAGCATTTACAAGAGGCATATTGCAAATCTAATAATCGTCAGCTATTTACTTGTCTACTGGAAAGTTTTGAACTGCCTTCTTTGCTCAGTGAACTAAATAGGCCAGACACTTGAAATATGTTTTGGAAGACCACTTCAGTGTGCACAGTAAGGACAAGCTTGGCTCAATTTGTAGCATCAGATGCAGGTACTAGTTACAGTATACAATGTAACACTGAAATGGTAATTGGGCGGACAAGAACTAAATATAGGTTAAGAAGTTGAAGATAGATACCATGACTTTCTTCCTCTTAAGTTGAAAACTCAACAGTGGGAATAACAAAAGGTAGCTTCCCTGCTATCATCCTGCCAAAAAATTCATTGGAATGAGAAACAGCCCTCCAGCTATCACTCAGGTAAGGAATAGATTACTATTCCAAAGACAACAACTCAAATATATGATCGCAATCAAGTGAGTCGAAGCAAAATATTGGTGACTCTCTGCTTCTCTAAAAGCTAACACAGCAGCTCTTATCAACACTCAACACCTAAATACTTTGCAATTGGGCAGGAATTTGGGCTTATGCATATGATATATGGTTTTTTTGTCAAAAATGAGCATTGTTATCAAAAACATCTACTTATTTTGAAAAGGGAACAATGACAATAGCTCTATTTCTTATCAATAACCCAAGAAAATTCAAATGAGTATCAAAACAAGCCCAACCAAGGTAGTGAGGTGGCCTCAAACAGGGGAAAACAAACAATGGATCACAAACATTAACAATCAATCCATTTATAATTTTTAACGTGGCATGAATCAAATAAATTACTATGCAATATTTTACGGTAGAAGAATCAAAAGGCCTAAAATGTCCATGAGATGGCTACACGAGCTTAACAACAAGAAATAAGATAACCACAATAAAACTCTTCCAAAAAAAAAATAGTAAAGCAATCAAAAACTCTGCATCACATTCTTGATATTAGTAAAATAGCCAATTTAGTTTAGAAGTTAAAGATGAAAAGAAATATCTAAAACTTTAACTCAAGCTAGAAAGAAGATAAAAATATGATAATTACTCCACTAATAATCAACCTATCACCAAGCAAGAAGAGTACTGGAAATAGATTACGATTTTTTCATAGCAGTGCATTAAAATAAATGCATGTGTCAACAACTTAACATCATCAAGCGCTTCAAATAATAGCAATGATGAAAATGAATATGGGTAAGTACTATGGTCATCAAAAACATCTACCATTCACCCATTGTGATCTATATGGCACTTTTATTCCCCTCATTTATATTAAGCCAATATTGCAAAATAACATATGGAATCATTTCCGGTCATAGAACTAGCAAAGTTGACTTTACACTTGTAAACAAATACCCTCGTCCTTTCATTTATGTATCTCTGACTCTGTACAAACTTTCCTAAGTTTCTTAAAACTTTTGTTTGAAAATAGATATGCTAGTGAGCCTCAAAACATGCAATTAACATAAATCAAACAATAATTAAGATCAACAAAGAGAGTTTGTCAAGCCTGGGTTTAGGGGGTGTTAACCAATTCCTTATAATTGAATTTGCACTCTATATAATGTGGTTCAGCATCAGTATGATTGTTAGGATACAAACAAACCCAAGCTCAGCCTCCAAACTAAGTAGACCTCAGGAAAGAGGATGCTCAGATGTTACACAATAAGGAAAAGGAATAGCTTGAAGAATAGAAGGGGAGAGGGTAGTGTTGCTAAGCCGCAATATCAACAATATAAAAACACCGCCATTTTCTAAGCAAAATGATGACTAAGGAGCATTCCACTATTTTCAAATTATCTTCACCTTTGCCAATCACACGTGGTTTGATTCCAGACGAGTGAGTCTGTGGTGTGGTTTTCTGAACTTGAGGGAGATTATGAACCTTGAGATCAAACTTGTGCATCTTAAGCTTGTTCTCAAGCTTCCGTAGAAAGAAGAGTAGCTTAAAAAGAGAAAAGCTGCACACCGTGCAGAAACAGCAAACCCAGAGCTCTAACCTCCAGTTGACCACTAGAACATGTGTTGACCTTGCCCAATATGTTCTTTGCATCACAGTAAATAGGGCCAAGACATCACAGGAACACATAGATCTGCCATGGCCATTGCGTTTTCCCAGGGCCTGAATTGGAAGCTTGAGATCTGATCCTCTGCTTTAAACAAAGATTCAGTACTCCTTAGCATTCAAAATAATCAGCACACGGACTTCCACAAGACAGGCTGACCTTGAGACAACCTGCTTTGCCTGCCTCCATGGGACTGCAAAGTGAAACAGAAGGCCGATTTCATCTCAAATTACTCAAATATATTGGCTAATTTATTATTAAAAATACACTCTTTATGGTTACAGTAGCATTAGCAACATTAAGCAGAGTTGACTGATGCACACCACTAAAGCACTTCATTTCCTTTGCTTTCATTTGCCATTGGAAAGGAATCCTCACATACATGGAAACACCCAAATGAACCAAGCTTATGGGAATATGAGAAACATTAGAATCAACTTGGTCCAATCATTCTATAAGGCCTCTTCCATATGCCGCAATAAGAAGAGCTTCAGCTCGACCTGTGGAAGCAAAGATGAAGGTAATACTCCATGAAGAAGCATGTTTGTTACAGTGTATACAATGTAAACCAGTTTTGGGGGAATTTGTTGACAATATATACCATGATCTTTCTTCCTCTTTAATTGATGGCTCAAAGATGGGAACAGATTCAACAGAGCAGAAGCAACTTCCCTGCTATCATCTTGCCAAAACATCTTTACAATTAAAAGAAATCTCTAGTTATCATCTAGAGTTAGTAAGTTAACTCTTGAAGTAAAGCAGAAGTAAGGAACGGATTAATAAGTTAGAGTTAACAGAAAAAAGATTATGATCATAATCAACTAAATACAAGAAACAACGCCTCCAAATAAAAAGACAAAATGAACTTCTTCAGCTATGCCTCCAAATAAAAAGAAAACATGAACTTCTTGAACTATGCCTCCAAATAAAAAGAGCAGCTCTTATCAGCATTCATTTTTTATACATACATTGGTGAATGGCATTTTCATGGCAAATAATCCAGCAAAAGCCAGAAAGGCTAGCATACTTAAATGACTTCAACACCAAAGCAATGGAATATGGTAAACTTCAACACTATAATGGAAGCAATTGGCAACATCTTCTAATGATGGGCAGATGCCATAATTCAAAAATGATTTCTCCATAAACAGAACGGATCAATCACAGTTCATTTCAAGAACTACGAGTCACAGAAGATAGCTAGCATGATCTGATATAGACATAGCTATGTGCCCTCAACTACCTCAAAACCATGATTCAACAATACATCATTGTACATAAAGGTGATAAACATTGTTTAAAAAGGCGATTGAGGCGTACGCCTCGAGGCGCGCCTCAAGGCGAGGCGGTGACGGCCTGCCTCGAGGCATACGCTTCCATGGCCGGTGGCGAAGCTTACGCCTCAACCGGGTGAGGCGCTTCGCCTCGAGGCTCGTCGCCTCGAGGCTCAAGAGGCGTACGCCCCTCAAGAAGCAACAAAAAATGGCTAAGAACTAAGGGCCGAAGGGGACGGTTGTTGCGGAGGTCGGAGAGGATGCGGGCATTGAGGTTGCGAGCCTGGCGTCTTTGAGCGGGGGCGTCTTTGAGCGGGTGATGATGGTGGTGGCGACGGGGGCGTCTTTGAGCGGGCGCGTCTTTGAGCGGGTGATGATGGTGGCGACGTGGGCGTCTTTGAGCGGGTGATGATGGTGGCGACGGGGGCGTCTTTGAGCGGGCACGTCTTTGAGCGGATGATGATGGTGGCGACGTGGGCTAGGGTTTACAAATCAAACCATTATCAACGATTCAACGGTTGAGATTATTTGAAAATAAAAATTAATTATATAATAATATATCAAAATGTTAATAAAAAAATTATTAAAAAAATATTTATAATTTAAATAATATCAATCATTATCATTATCAATGGACGATGGAGGCTAGGGTTTTTTTACAAACTTATAAATTATAATCATCAAATCATTATCCATTAATTAGATTATTTTATTAATTATATAATATATATATTAATAATATATCAAAGATGATAATAAAAAAATTATAAAAAAATATTTAATATGTTTTATAATTTAAATATTAATTTAACACTAATAATTAATATACATTAACCATTATTCTTTATTCATTATCTACAAGTTATGATTATTTAGTCTATATTATGAATTATCATTTATATTTTTTAAGTTTTTGTTGAGGCTTACGCCTCGGATCGCCTCGAGGCTTACGCCTCGCCTCATAAGAGCAAAACGCCTCAAGTACGCCTTTCGCCTTTTTAAACCTTGGTGATAAAACAATTGCACTTCCACAAACCTTACTCGAAGAGCTTCGAGAAAGTTCATAATGATTTTTCCATTCATGTGATGTCACTGGCACAACTGAAAATCCTGATGCAACTAAAACACCAATCCACAATCCATATGTATATCCTCCACTCCACCATCCCTGCATAAAACAGTGGAAAAGACGACAATAAACACAGCTGCAAGAGAGAGCATTTGTAAAGAGAGATCCTATTATAGATTAATGACATTCAGCTAAATAAGGCTGACAATGGCAACGTTATTTGATCCAAGTCAATTCTACAACTACAGATCCACCGATGGGCTGTGTAACGAAAAGATATTTCACAGCAAAAATCATAATAAAATCATGTCATGTCATGTACATCCATGATGGCTTTCTGAAAACTAGTTTCAAAAACATCACATAATTACTTTTTTCTTAACCTTACAAACAAAATTCAACATCTATTTGATTTGAATAATAGAGATCTATTTAAAGACCAAAAGGTGCAAGTTGTGTTCTGTCAGAGACAAGTTTTAGCAAAAACCTGCTTTCCATCTCATGGGAAGGGATTTGACTGTTCGATATATGCTCTGGTCCCAGAGATAGATTAGTTTATTAGAACAATTGAACCTCTAAAGTTCAGAAAAATACTTGGATATGTTCCCATTACACATGAACTACAGGTTAATCTGAAAAAAGTCTAACAAAACATAATGCGCAATAGTCTGCACATGGACAGGATCCCAGGAATTTCCACTGTGTATCTGGCACCCTTCTCTAGCCACATATAAATTGATTTAGTTAACACAGTAAGCATTTTGAACTATGAAAAATGAGCATCTCACAGTTGCTGATCAATAGAATCAGAGAATCCAAATCTTAAGTCCAAGACGAAGTCATTCAAGGTGTTGAAAGGGCATCAAACTAAGGCAAGGGGCAAATCACAAACATTAAAATTCAGTCCATTAATGATTCAGAAAGGGGCCATTATAAGGATTTATTCCACTTCCTTCTTGTTTCATAAACAAATTCTATCAAGACTATTTGGAAGGGAAGATTAATCAAGAAAATAGCTTTTGAGACTAGTGAAATGAAATCCACAATGAAAAATATGGATGCTTTACATAATTGTAGAACCAACAACAACTACCTATGAGCAGATAAACCATGGTTATGAACATCAAGCATGTTGCAAACCTTAAAAACACATATACAAGTTAAGGAAAATGGAGAATGATAGGACCACAACTAACATATACACAAATTCTAGAAACCTTAAACACATGTACAAGTCAAGGAAAATGGAGAATGATAGGACCACAACTAACAATTACACAAATATGTGCTTCATACCATGTAGTGCACCAAAGGTCTGAAGCAACTGAACGCTAGACCTCGCATCCAAACGATTTTGTAGTCTTTTTCCAACCAGTACTTTTACATTTGGGGTATCAAAGACCTACAATATGGGATCCGTATATGATTGTTACAAGAGCTTGCCAAAGAGAAATAGAAATAATAATGGCCCTTAGATACCCAGGAAAATAATAATCAGAAAACTTTGAATCACATTCTCAGCATTAGTAATACTTCCAAGTCAGAAGTTAAAGCTGAAAACAAAGCTATGCAATTCAATTCAACCAGGAAACGTTAAGTATAAATAGGATAAGTAACTATTGTCACCAAACAACAAGACCATTGAAGATGTGGTATGTCAATTTCAATGCGATTCACAGTAAATGCATTCACTAACAACTTAATATCAGCCAATGGTTCCAAATAATTAATAATAAAACTGAATATGAGAAACTTGAGAGTTTAAGCGTATAAAAATTAAATTACTGCTCAGATTAAAACTTTTCTAAAATTATTACCAGACATTTCTATATTGAATCGCAGATAAAAACCAAATTTATTTTCTTTTTTTAAGAAGTGATGATTGATTGTAAAACTGGATGTTATAGAGTTACATTGTTACCTCAATCACGATTAGTTAAAAGAGCATTGCGATTCAAATGGTAAAACAAAGAACAGTGTTCGACCTGAGCCAAAGAGACAGAACCATCGGGTTTCAAAAGTGCGACGGCGCCAGAGACATCGGGATCCACTCCAAGAACCCATTGAGGCTCCGAAGCACAAATCACTCCCTCGTCTCCTCCCAGTGGGCTCAAGGAGAGGGAATCCAACCACTTCTCCTTGAGCTGCAAATTTGAAACCTTTGTAGCCTTAGGCGAAACCCTAACCCTAGATGTCGATAAAGGTGCCGATTTTGCAGTGCAGAGGAAGTGGAGATGGGAGTTGAAGAGTTTGGCAGAGATGGAGTTCATTGGAGAGCTTGGCACTTGAACACTAAAGTAGTGGGGGTTTAAACAAGCCGAGCAAGCCAAACGAGCGGTGCTCGGTTCAGCTTGTCTCCGCCCGTAAAAGGCTCCTCATGAGATGAAAGCAAGGGCAATGTGCCGCGAGGGAGCACGGCGAAGTGTGGTGGAGAGCGTCGGCGCGACGGAGACGTAGCCAGTGACTAGGTTTTGGATGGGATACTTTTACTGACCCCCTCATTAAAATGTCAATTACGATTCAGTCATTTGGAATGAGTTTGAAAGTTTTCTTTAGCCCCTGTAATACATTTATTAATAATTATTTATAAATATATATAAAAAAAAATGATTACCTATTATCCAACAATGCTATATGCTAAATGTTTATACATTATCCAATGTTATTTAGGGTTTGTCAAACTTTATTAAACGAGGTTAGATATGGTTGAACTCATTTTATTTGTTTATTAGTCTAAAATTTTAGCTTGAATTTAAATTGTTTATTAATTGTTTGTTAATAAAGTAGATAGACCATAAATAATATATAAATATGAAAGCTGTGGAATTGATAGGAAATTAGCAAGGTAAAGTTTTTGTAATGCCCAATAAAACATGTTAGCATACCTTTTCATCTCATTGTCCCATTCCGCATCTCTGTTAATCACGAGTGAAGAGCCGAGAAGCAAAGCACACATGAAGGAGATCAAAAGGCAAGATTCAAGAAGCCCAGGGCGCCAAGGACAATTCTTTATTATTGGCGAAGTCTCATGATGGCATGGGTTAATTATTGAAGCAAGATCCCAAAAGTTTATCAATGAGCGCGAAAGTGACAATGAGGTCGAGGTCATATAGCACACCACTTTATCTTTTCATTCCCTAAAAGAAAAGAAGAGATGATGGGAAAAGGGGATAAAGTAACATGGGTGAGTTGACGTGGACAACTTCAAGTAATGTGGCATCCATGGGTGATGTGGATGAGCCAATAGAGCCAACGTTGTTGTATCATGGAGGTGTGACAAAGTTTTTCCAGTGTCCACATCATAAAATAAGAACCAAAATCTCTCATGTGACCTCTCATTAAAACAAAGTTAAAGTTAGATGACTAGTTTAAGGTTAATTTTTTTGATAAATCACTCAACTTTGTCGAAATATCAGTTTGCTCACCGAATTTTGGTTTGTTTCAAAGTGCTCACTAAAGTCACTAACCATTTCACAAACAAGTCACTCGGTGGATTAACTATGTCATTAGCTGACGTGGAGGCCCGAAAAAACCCAATCAGCAGGCTTGAGACATGTCAGCTTTGCTGAGTGGCAACACACCTCATATTATGTTTCCACGTCAGCCCTTTTCTCATTAGAAACAAACCCTTGGCTGGCCTTCGTTTTCATCGCCCGAGCAGGACAACGAGGAAGACCAAGACGGTGGCTGTCTGGAGCTAGTGAAGAGATCAGTGTCAAAGAAGAAGTGTCAAAGAAGAAGAGGAGCTTGGGTGCATTAAGAATGTCGGTGAGTTGGGAGATTCGACGTGATGGGGAAGATGGTCCGGAATACTGTAAGTGAAACACTAACCTTCGATCTGTTCCTATTATGCAATTTTAGCTTTTAGATGTTGGGGTTTAAGTTTAAATAAACTCATTTTACTGAGTTATGCCCATCCCACACACACACACGAACAAATTTGTTAGCTTTTAGATGTTAGGGTTTGAAATTATTGAATGGTTGTTCTTTTAAGATTACTGAGTTTTCTTTTTTTTGGTAAATGAGTTAATGGATGTGTACTTTTTAAAACCAGTGAAAGGAATGTGAAGACTTTTTTTTTTATTCATTTGCATGATGGGATTTGAGTTGCATATCCACTGAAATTGATATTGTGGAGATGATTTTGTGGTTTTCTTTTATTTTCCTTTTTATGTCTTTATCCGATCCTTATGATTATGGGTTCACTCATTTGCAACTTATCCTTATGATTGTGGGTTCACTCATTTGCAACTTGTTCATAATATTTACATTTACTAAGTTAATTAACTCAGGAATTTTGATCTTATTAGTTGCCTTAGTATGATATCGATTACTCAATGCCCAATATTTTTTCTTTCTATTTACTCGTTGGCTTCATTAAAGTCAGTTTAATTTTCTATGTGTTTATTTCTATTGAGTGTTTATGAATTTTTTTTTGAAGCTTGTTGTTAATCATTGCCATTGTACGGGTGTATATTATGTTTATTGATTTAATTTTTCAGTCATTACTAACACAATATGATGCCATCTATGTGATTTTATTTTGTATAGGCTTACACATTCTTGCTATGTCCTGGAGATAATTTTGCTTAATGTTATTGATGACAATCTTTGTTGTTAATCATTGCAGTAAAACTAATTTTGTCTTTTATTAGTGGTTATGAAGTGTGCTGAAGATTAGTTATGTTAATTAGTGCTAGTGCCATGCATTTGTAGAGTCTAAGTCAATCAATTGTATATTTTAATCTCGTATGACTTAATTGCCTTTCTATGATTAATTGTACTATTCATTAGCTTAGTATCATATCATTGATTCTATGGGTTTAGCAAAATATCATTGGTGGCTTTAGAGCAACCTGAGCTACGAGTTAATGAGGCTGTTGAGCCCTAACACTTGTCCTCAAACCGTTCGGCCTCTAAATGATTTTTTGGGATTCTCAATAGATTCAGTGTGTTTTTTGTTGTAGCATATGTTTTTTGGTTCTCTAATTGTTTTAAGTTTGGCTTTCTTGAATCAAATTTCAGTACCCAATGCAGAACTATTCACAATACGTATGCATTGTATGGTAAGTGGTGTACAAGAATTGGCAGGGTATGTAGATTATGTGTGTGCAGATCAAATATCAAGGCTTGAATTACTCAGTATGGCCAAAGAATTTATGATGGAGGTAGAAGGGTGTAGTATATGGTATATGGATGACCACAGTGCAAACAATGGCATGAAAGAGATAGTAACTGATATAGATGCCTTAACAATGGCTAATTCAGTTGACTCTAGCAGAGAAATGTTTGTGTACATCAATACTACCAAAATGGGGAAGGGACAAGAACATTATCCAGGTTGCACTACTGACCAACAAAATAACTCACATGCAGTTGGGATTGAAGACTCCCAAGAAGACTCAGATGCTAATGAAGAAGATGATTTGGAGGGCATTCTCATTGAGGGAACCAGAAAGGGAAAAATAATGGAAGAAGAATTTGAGATACATGACTCTGAATATAGCTTTGGTGGGGGGTCAGATGATGATTGCAGAAATGACTGTATCAGTTCACATGCTGTAGTGACAGTAGAAGGAGAAATACCACATGTTGACTTTGATGGGGAAATATTCTCTGAACATGGGGAATCTGATGAGTTACATTCATGCTCATCAACAGACAGTGAAGAAATGATGCCTTCTAGACCAAAGTATTCAGAGTTTAATGAAGACATTAATATGGGTAACTCTCAGCTTCAGATAGGCATGAAATTTAGGGATTTTAATCAGTTCAAAACAGCTGTGAAAAATTATGGCATTAAGAACCGATATGTGATGAACTTTAGGCCAAATGATAGCACAAGATGCAAAGCTATATGCACAAGAGGGTGTCCTTTTTATTTGTGGGCTTCACTTATGAGTAGGGGTGTCAGCACAGTGCAAATCAAATCAGGGAACCTCAAACATGAATGTGCAAAGGGACACAAGAATAGACATGTGAATGCAATGTGGATAGCAAAAAAATACATGGAACAGTTCAGAGCAGATCCTTCTTGGAAGTTAAGTGGAATAATGCAAGCTGTTAAGTTAAATCAAAATGTTGAGATTAGCAGACTAACAGCTTTTAGGGCTAAAGCCATTGCTTTGAGGTGAGTTTTTGCAATTATTGTTATTTTTTTGGTTTCTTTTATTTTATAGCAAGCATGTGTGTATGGTTTTTACTAGTGCAACTAATGATATTCTCTTTGAATGCTTGTGTGTTATTTTTCTCAAACAAGGGAAATAGATGGGGATGAAGCAACACAAATGGCCAGTTTGTATGATTATAGACTAGAGTTGCTCAAGAGTCACCCAGGATCAACTGTCAAGTTCAAATGTGATGATGGAATTTTTGAAGCTATGTATGTGTGCCTTGCACCACTCAGAGCTGGATTCTTGTCTGGATGTAGGAGGGTTATTTCAGTTGATGGGTGTTTTCTTAAAGGGCTATATGGCGGCCAGCTTCTATCAGCTGTAGGTGTGGATCCAAACAACTGTAGTTACCCAATAGCTTGGGCTATTGTTAACAAAGAAAACAGATACAACTGGTCCTGGTTCCTGGAGTTGTTAGGTGAAGATCTCAAAATTGAAAACAGCCATAATTGGGCATTTGTCAGTGATAGGCAAAAGGTATGTCATTCTTTTTATTTAATTTCATGTATCCAATTTTGATGGCTATGATGTGTCTAAATTAATTGATCTAAGGTTGAATAGTTGTTCTTTTGATTTAATTTCTCACTGAGTTAATTGCTTTGCCTACATTTAATTGTTCTGACCTAAATCTTTTCCCTTTTAACTTGTTTTGTATATGGGTATTGGGTTATGGTGTGGACATTAATTGCAAAACTATAGGGTTTACTCAATGCAATTGATGACTTATTTCCTAATAGTGAACACAGGTTCTGTGTGAGACACATTCACACTAATTTCAGGAAAAAATTCATGGGGAAAGGACTTAAGGACCAAATGTTTCTTTGTGCTAAATCAACCTACCAAGCTGCATTTGATAGGGCAATGAACATCCTCAAAGGAATGTCTATAGGGGCCCACCAATATATGAAAAACATAGCTCCCAAACATTGGTCTAGGGCATACTTCCAAACGCAATTCAAATGTGATATTTTATTAAATAACCTATGTGAGGGTTTTAACAGTCATATACTTGAGGCCAGAACAAAGGGTATAGTAACTATGAATGAAATAATAAGAACCCAGTTGATGATTAGGATACAAAAAAGAAGGGATGCAATGAAGCATTGTACAACTCAACATTGTCCACGGATCCTTAAAAAATTGGAGATATTCAAACAACTGAGTAAATTCTACACACCAATGTGGTCAGGAGGGGATGATTATCAGGTTACAGGCCCTGATGGGCAGTTTGTTGTCAATAAGGAAAAAGGGCTTTGTTCCTGTAGGGTTTGGCAATTAACAGGACTACCATGTAGTCATGCAGTGTCAGTGGTATATTACAACAATGACAGACCTGAAAACTATATCCATCCATGTTATAGTGTGAGCACATACCTAGCAATATATGGACACACCTTAAACCCAACCCATGGCAGGATTCAATGGCCCAAGAGTGACCAAGGGCCCATGATACCACCTTTGGCAGTCAACAAAAAGAAGGGCAGGAGGACAATGTTGAGAAGGAAAGAATTTGGTGAAGAAGTTAGAGGCTTCACAAATGGGAAGGTGAGCAAAAAAGGAGGCTATGTTAGATGTGGGCTGTGTGGTGAAAAAGGACACAATAGAAGATATCATGCTAATCAGGTAGGTTTGTCATCTATATTCATCCAATCATGGTTTGGAATTAAATTAATCTACATGGTTTATATCACCATTTGAATTTGCAGGCTAACAGGGCAAGTGCATATGGGAATCAAGATGGAGTTGGCACAATCCAAATGCCAACAAGCAGACATGTAAAGTTAATTTGAGTAATTTATATTTAAGTTTTGTTTGCACTTTTGATATGGCATTAATTTAATCCCTTGTATAGGGTGATGATGAAAGTGCAAATTCTCATGGTCCTTTGTCACAGGTGAGGCTAACTGTTTCAGATTTTCCTCAATCCATTGTTAGGTTTTACATAAATTGACCTCAAAGTTTGCTACAGTTGATTTCCACACCTGAAGTAACAATCCATGGTCAAACAATGACTGATGCTAACAACAAGGACAAGGGAAAAAAATTGGCCACTAAGGGATGCAAAGAGGCTGGAGCCAAAGCTAGATCAAAGATGCAATTCCCAGCACCGGGTACTGATGGAGGACCTTCAAAAAATAAAAAAAACAGAGTATGGCTTCCATGAGGGAAGAAATAGAAGGGATGAAATGTTAGAATAAATAGAATGACAGTTTTATTTTTCTTGTTTTGGGTAATTTAGTAGGCCAGGATTTGTAATAACCAACACTTTACTTTCTTAAATGTATTATGAGTTTATATACTCATTTTTGTACTTATAAACATGTTTCATGTGTCGATGACATCTATTCTATTTCATATGTAAATTACAGTTTGTGTTACAATTTAAATTAATATACAAGTTATTGGTATTGATCCATGAATTTTGTTTTTGGCTACACCTAATCTCAGATAATGTGAATGTAAAGAATACGAGAATACTCGCTTTCATCTTTAGTTGATATTCATGAAGATAATACAACAGGGATCATGTTGAATTGTGTTCACCATGATTTCATTGTACAGAAAACTCAATTGATCATCTTATTGCCCAAATGGAGAGGAAATTAACCTTGCATTGCTTTAAGAACTTAACTTAATTAAATTGTGTTTAACATGATTTGATTGTAAAATTCTGCATAAAAAATAATTATTGCTGGATTTTCACAGGTTTACTTTGATACACAATTAAGTCAAAATGGCTATCTCCAATAGGATTCAACTCAAATTCATAATGAGTGACTGGTGAAAAAAAATTCAAAAACAAAACATGTGTGTCTCCAATGGCATTCATTTTGAATTCAAAGTGAGTGATTGGTAAAATAAACTACAACAACAAAACAAATATGAGAATTTCCGGCTAGCCCTAGGGCTTCAAATAATCTCCATCCTCCAGCAAGCTCACAATCTCCAATGACAATCAATTTAAATTCAAAGTGAGTGACTAGTTACAAAAAAAACAAAATATAACAACAAAACAAATCTGAGAAATTCTGGTTAGCCCTAGGGCTTTAAACGTTCTCCATTCTCTAGCAAGCTCACATGGCTTAGTTGGGAGGTTTTGGGTGGTTCTGGCCAAGGTGAAAAAAGCATCCCAAAAGTCTCCATGACGGTCACACACCATCACCCCACTCCACCACTCTTGCTCCATTCGAATGACTGAGGAAGATGAAGTTGACGTGGCAAAATATTCTAACATGGCAAACTTATGATGATGTGGCAGACTTTAGCCTGCTGATTGGGTTTTTTCGGGCCTCCACGTCAGCTAATGACATAGTTAATCCACCGAGTGACTTGTTTGTGAAATGGTTAGTGACTTTAGTGAGCACTTTGAAACAAACCAAAATTCGGTGAGCAAACTGATATTTCGACAAAGTTGAGTGATTTATCAAAAAAATTAACCACTAGTTTAATGTGAATTGAAGTTTTGACACAAAAAAAAGAGTATAATTTGATGTTGTACCAAAAAATTTACCTGAAGTTAGCACAATTAAAAAAAATCACCATAAAACCATGAGAAGTGATTAAAGGCTTGCATCATTGACACAAAAAGTAAAATCAAAGTGGCAAACTGGAAACAATTAATAAAGGAGATTATCCATTCATATTAGCACTAATAAAAGGAAGTCAAGTTCACTTTTTTTAAACTAAATAGAAATGTGGCGAATAGTGCAGGCAAGTGATTGAGGGTGGTGGCATTATCCACAAACTTGGCTTTCTTAGACTTCAAGATTTCTATGAATGGATCCGCAATATTTTTTTTTAGCATACCTTGGGAAAACCTATGTGGGCCCTAGCTTCCTTGTCCTATTCATTTGTAAAAAACCATGCAAGCCCTGGATTCCTGGCCTAAATTCTGCAAACTTTTGCAGAATTTCATGAAGCATGTCTTAAGCCTTGTTTTAATCCTTATTGCCATCTTTTCTTACAGGGAATCAATAGAAATCTCTCCTACTATCTTCTGTGTGTGTGTGTGTGTGTGTCTATGAGAGAGAGAGAGAGAGAGAGAGAGAGAGAGAGAGAGAGAGAGAGAGAGAGCGAGCTGAAACCTCCGACCTCCGGCGGACCTCCGATGATGGTGAAGAGTTCTTCAGTGTAGGCCCTCTATGAGCTCCGCAAGAAGACCTTCACACATTCTTCTGCTTCTCCGTTCCCCATTGCCATCTGATAGCTTGTTGGTTTCTTGATTCCAATGGCTCCTAAGGATGTTGGACTCAAACAAGATAATCTGGAGAATGACAAAGGATAGGATTTCTTTGGATCAAACCTTTCCAAGATTTTCCTTTTCATGAGCACATGGAATGATGGTTCTAAAGCAAGATTCTTTAGGGTTCCTTGCATGTAAAAGCATATGGCTGGACTGAACCTCCATGCAACCTTAGTGTTGACCAATATTTCTTTCCAGTGAAGCTTCTGGCCGTCTTTATACATATTGCCATGATTATCCATTCTCCAGTTTTGGTAAGTATATCAATACATTTTGATTGTCAGTTCCAATTCTATGGCAAGAGTAGAGGATTAAAACTAAGTTGATGAGCTTACTTGAGGTTGTAAGATAGAAGTACCTTGAACAAATGGATGTTACAAGAGAGGATAATGACTTATGATGATTAATATAGAGACTAGCCTAATTCACCATAAATTTAGAAAGTAACCACTTTTTCAGTTCGACCCTTTTAAATCTTCTGATTTTTATACCCTTAAGTCTAGACTTGGTAGAGGGTTAATTCTCATTTCATGTCTATAGGACTTTTGCTGGAGGTTGAAATTGGTGTTCGGATGGAATTCAAAATTTTATCTGGTAGCAAGTAAGTAATCCACTAGGAACCTCGTATTTTTAGTATTGGGGAATTATTCTTCGGCAAAATTATTATCTATTATTTGGTGGCACTTGTGCATATTATTGTTAATTATAAAATCATTTAATGTTGATTTAATATTTTATTCTATTTCTAGTTACTTGTTCTGAATTGGTTTTGAATTAGTACTTTTGCTGGCCATTTGACTTTATTTGAATGATTATTCATTCTTCAAAAAAAAAAATTAAATTAAATCATGCCCGTATTCAGGTGGTGAATTTCTTGGTTATTGTTTTATGTTAAGTTATTTTCATTACTTATTCATCTATATAATTGGCTTGCTTTTATTTTGGAAAAGTGATTAATATCTATGAATGATTTATTGTATCCTGTCCTTATTTTTTTTATAAATTATTTTGTTTATCTATTTATCTTTCCCTAAAATGGCATCGTGAAATTTATCAGTATTTTGGGGTATTTTGTGAACTTGAGAAATTCTGAACTCGTATCTTTGTAAATATTTTTGTATTTGAAAGTTTTGGTCTCCAAATGAGCGATATGCAACCCTGTCAGTGGGAGGTTAAACCCTAACCTTGTCGACAAGTAATTTTGGGAAAATGAGACTGCAGTTTCACACCATGTCCGTTTGATGAAATAATCAACGGCCACCTGGTATTCAGTCTCGGGTCACCGAGGGTAAATAAATGATTTTTGTTATTTTGGCTCGGGTCTGTCACCGAGAATAAACAAATGACCTTTAGCATTTACAGTGAATTTGGAGACATACACTGGAACCTGTTAATCTTTGCTTTGACTTTTGATTTTGATTTTCTTTTAGTTGTACTATTTATGTGTTTTTAATTTCAGGGTATATCTCAGGCACATTTTTTTTATCCTGACTTGGAGTTTTTGCATTTTTGAGATCGCGCTTCTGGTTTTCAATTGTTGGTGAATGACATATTTGGATATATTCTTTATTAGAATATTATACTCTATAAGTTATTTCAAATTTTGATTTCGAAAACCTGTATTATTCTGAAAATCCGATATAATTGGAACATACCTCTGAAATTTCTGGCTTAGTTTAACTATGTTTTGGAGACCTATGCTCATATCTGGCGATTTACTATATATATGTTTGATAGTTTTGAAAACTGATAATTCTTTTACCCGCAATGTTTTGGTTAACGGCATTATTTGAGAATTATACCCCTAATGGGATATTTATTTGTAAACTCTGTTCAGTCTAAGTTGAAAAGCTTAATTGTTCTCGGCATTTGAATTTTGAGATTTATAAACCTTGTTGTTTTTTTTTTATCAATATCTGGAATACTTACTGGGCTAGTGAGCTCATGGATTTTCTTTAAATCCTTTTTCAGATCAAAAGTGATAGACCGGCGTGGATCTTGAAAGATTGTTTATAGATGTTGTCTATCATTGTATTCCTGTATTTTGTATCTTGGACTTCTGTATTCCGGTATTATCTACTGTGTTGAGTATGTAACCTAGTGACTCAGTTGGTTTGTTAAGTTGTTTGCTTTGAATTAGGTTCTGAAGCCTTGCAGGCTTATGGGGTTTACGCCCTGTGAGCTTGCGGCCGTTTGTCCGTGCGTCGAGTCCGGCCGGGCCGGGTTCGGGGCGTGACAACCTATGTCCTCATTCCAAGGATTATTATGGTTTTTGGAAGGTCAATTTGATGAGCCATCAAGTAATTGTTTCTACCATAGCAGAAGGTTGAGTGGAGCTGAGTTTGTTATTTGCATTCAAGTTCTGCACAAAAAGAAAACAATTTATGTGACAACTCCTAGTTTTACCACATGATCAACAAATTCCCTTATAAATTTCCCCAAGGTTCTGATGGAGGACCCATAAAGAGATTGGTTGAAACATGAATATTGCAAGAGCCAAGATGGGTTAACACTTGTTATTGGCTAATTAAAAAAGAAATGGTTTTATATGGATTCAAGCCCAGCAGAATGAGGCTGAGAGAAACCTTTACAAGCTTGGCCTTCTACAATGAGTTCAAGGCCATTAGGAAAGGCCTCAGGTTTATTATGTTATAGGGATGGCAAGCCAATTTAGAGAAGGCCTACGTTTATAACTGTTACGAGGTTGGCATTCAAGCCCATTACAAGGATGGATACAAGTTCATTACAAGGTTCACAGCTACCTGCTGTTTGGTAAATGGGAATTAAACAAGGTGGGAAGAGAATGAATGATGAAATAAGATCTAAACATAGAATGACAACCTTAGATTGTGTGGTTGTTTAATGAAATAAGTTACAATAGATTGTCTATATAAATTTCTAATATATTTAATTTAATATGTAATTATAAAAATATAATTATGTGATGATTAAAACATTTTATAAAAAATTTAAAAATATAACTATATTTCATTAAAAATTCTAATATATAATTTTACTAAAACATAATTGCATTTTAAAGAAAAAATTTAATATGTTCAAGAGAAAATATTGCTTATGTGAGTTGCGCACTTTATAGGTATTTTAGAAGTCTATTGAAAGAAAAAAAAAATACTTCTGAGTTTTTATTTAGTTTTAATAATAAATTCCACTCTTACCTGGGATGCAAGAATAACAATTCCCCACTCATTAAAAAAAATGATCATTTTCACTTCAATATGTTGTTTGGTAGAAGGGAATGGAAGAAAATTAAAAGGGCATTTTGACCTAAAACACACATTCCCATTCCCATGTTTGATGTAAATTTATAAACTAAAAATGGGAATTATAACATTTTTTTTTAATAATAGACGACAAGCGCCCTTTTTTACGAATATAAACATTACTAAACAGTACTGGAACCCGGATGTACAGTATGAGAATAGTATAGGGGAATTATAACATTCATTCCTACTTTTGAATGGGTAGGGAACGGTTATGAAGATTTTATTTTTAAAAATAAAATAAAAACTCAAATATTTAAAAATTTTATAAGAGATTTTTGAAATGTCCATCACTTGTACAATTCCTATACCCTCTTTCCTTGGAGCTCATCAACCTTACACCTTCAAAAAGATATTGGTAGGTGATAGTTCTCTATAATATCTCAATCGCTCTATGCTAAAATCCTCCGCCAGATTTAATGTAAGTTGCATTTTATATATGATTTTTTTTTATCTTTAATGAATTGAATATATGATAGATTTATCTTGTTTTGGTAAGCTTTTTGTATTAAATTTGGATTTGGAAATAGAATTTTTTTTTTTTTAAAAACGAGAGCTGATAAGCTGGAATTTATTAATCAACAAAAATGGGACAAGGATAAAACAAAGTTTTGAAACAAACCCAAAATAAAATCAGAAAAGGAGAAAATAAAACAACAATAGAAAAAGCGAAGAAATGTACAATCGATTCATCGTCAAGAATGGCTATTCATTTGAAGAGTCTTAATTAACCACCTTGGAAGATCTTTGCCCTGATGAAATTAAACAATGACAGCCAATGCAAGCTTACGCATGAGTTAAAAGTCTGGAGGCAACCTTTATCCAGTTTCTGGGAATGAGATGAACATTAGGAGCTCCTAAAGTGTTGATCAGGTTTCTTAGAAGGTTAAGCTTCTTAATTAACCACCTTGGAAGATCTTTGCCCTGATGAAATTAAACAATGACAGCCAATGCAAGCTTACGCATGAGTTAAAAGTCTGGAGGCAACCTTTATCCAGTTTCTGGGAATGAGATGAACATTAGGAGCTCCTAAAGTGTTGATCGGGGTTTCTTAGAAGGTTAAGCTTCTTAATTAACCACCTTGGAAGATCTTTGCCTCGATGAAATTAAACAATGACACCAATGCAAAGCTTACGCATGAGTTAAAAAGTCTGGAGGCAACCTTTATCCAGTTTCTAGGAATGAGATGAACATTAGGAGCTCCTAAAGTGTTGATCAGGTTTCTTAGAAGGTTTAGCTTCTGAATAACTCTCCAATTATGATGTGGATGTCTACTGCTGATTGCAGAATGAAGGTCGGCATTGGCTACATAAATGTGCAGTGTTGTATGTTAAAATTGTTGTCATTAACAATATGTAGAGCTATTATGAGGGCTTAAGCCTAAGCTTAAGCTTAAGCTTCTAATTCAGACTCAACAGGAATGTGGCAGTTGCTTGAACAAAGGATAGAGTAGTTAGAATTATAAATATAAAAACCTACACCTCCCAAAGGAGCGTTTCTATACCAAAATGCCTTGGAGAACAAGAACAGACCATCTCCATTCAAAAAATTTTATAACAAGATATTCTTGCCACTTCTGGCAATTAGAGGCATATTCTTTAGGGTAAGCTTAGGCACTTCTGGCAATGGAGTTGGGGTCTGGAGGTTCATTCTTGAAGATATAATTGTGTCTGGCTTTCCAAATGAACGACAGTAGCAACAATAACATCATTTTTTTTTTTTAGGGAAGAGCTCCACAGAGCTAATTTTATTAGAATAAACAGAAATTACAAAGGTTCAGAATTACAAACCAAAGAACAAACAAGAAACAAAAACAAAACTAGAAATAGCAAATACAAAGAGAAAGACACAAGGGACAAGCAACTAACAAGAGAAACCATGAGAGGTGAATGATTTCATAATCCATTTGGGGAGATCACGCCCAACCAAGAAAAGTGTAAGAAGATGAAGATTATCCGCATGAGAAGCCAGCCGAAGAGCCGGACCCAACCAAATGCGAGGCACAGTGATGAGTTGAGGAGAGCCAGCCGTCAAGAGAAGATCATTGACCGAATTGATTTGAAGCCGATGCCGCCATGAGCAAGTAGTATCAGTAGTATGTAACGCATGGAGAACATCCAGATTGGAGACAAAAATGTATTTGATTGTGTACATGCCAGAAGCAGCAAATTGGAGAGCATGTAACAAAGCAGTGAGCTCCGCAGCCAAACAGTTGGATGAGGAAGATGGACAAGAACCTGAAAAGATGACATTACAATGACTTGAAACACAGAAAAAACCAGCATTATAAACCTGAGGATTGGAGCCTGAAGAAGAGGCTAAGAAGAGAAATAGGCCATCAGCAGCCGAGAAATTACACAACAGCAGCCCCTGCTCAGAAAATTTAATATGAGAATGAAAAAAGTTTTTAGCAAAACAAAAGTAGTGTGAGCAGTTCTCCCAGCATTAGGACGGGTATTCTGAAATATCAGATGACAATGAGCTTTCCAAATATGCCAGGCCACAGCAGCAATCACAGATTTAACAAAACCATTACACCCAGACTGAGTAAGCCAAATCCCATCAGAGAAGCCACCAACAAAATTAATACAATGACCAAGAAGCATCTCAGTATGAGCCCAAACACATTGAGCAAAAGAGCAATTAAGAAAAAGGTGTTCAATGCATTCCAGATGAATCCCACAGAGAGGACAGGGAGATCTAGGACCAAGATTAATAGAGTATAAAAATTCAAAAGTCGACAGTCGACCTTTAAATAACAGCCAGAGGAAATGTTTGACTCTAGGGGCCGTCCGAATGGACCAAAGCTTCATCCACCCAATCCAAGGATCAGTATCAAACAGGTTCTTATTTAAAGTATGATAAACATTAGAAGCAGTATTAAGCTTTGGGGCCACGGGATACCACACCCAAAGATTAGGAGAAGTCAAATTGATAGAACCAAGTTTATCCATAATATCATGAGTATTATCCCCAAAAAGAGATCTTAATTTGCAAAAGTCCCAGGAGGAACCACTGATGAAATCAGACAGGTTAAGATCATGCAAGTTAAGGTTGCAATTAAAAAAACCCGGTTTGAAAGCAAGAGGAACATCCCAACACCAAGGATCAAAAAGTACAGAGGTACAGCTTGGGTTGACATTTTTGATCCAGCAATGAGGTTTAATGACTTTGGCAGAGTTACAAAGACCACGAAAGAAAGCCGAGCAATTAGATGGAATACAATCAGTCCAGAAATTGATTTTACCATATTTGAGATACAAAAGATCAACCCAAAAAGCCTCGCCATGATTGAGATACTTAAAAATATGTTTAGCCATAAGAGAATGTCTAACGATAGAAAGATTGCGAATCGACAGACCCCCCTCAGATTTAAAATCAGTAATAGTATTCCAACCCACAGCGTGGATGCCCTTTCCATCACCACCCGAATGCCGGAAGAAAGTCCTAGCCAATTTAGAAATCTCGGACGAGCTAGCTTTTGAGGAATAGGATAAGCAGGATAAATAAAAAAACAAGGCATAGACAGAAGGGAGGAATTGATCAGGATTAATTTAGCAACTTTAGAGAGTTTTAAATGACACCAACGTATAGACATACGCCGCACTTTCTCAATCATAGACTGGAAAACAGAGGCAACAAGACGCTTGGGAGAGATAAGCACACCAAGATACTTGCAAGGAAAAAGAGCAGGGTTGATTTTAAGAATAGAACAAATACTATTCTGAACTCTTTTATTAAACCAGGAGGGGAAGTAGACAGCAGATTTGGCAGTAACAAAGCCAGAATTAATGCTAAGATTGATATCCAGTCAAAGACCATTAAGGAGGCCAATTGGAAAGGATATAACTTTGCCAATTAAATCACTAATCAAAGACCAAATGACCTGAGATTTGGAGCAGGTAGACATAATATGCTCTGTAGTTTCAAAATACAGGCAACAAAAGAAACAAAGAGATTGGGAACCTAAATTCAAGGAATGGAGGAAATCATACTTCTTGATATGCCCTGGAGAAGTAACCAAGTAAAATGTTCTGCTCTTGGGGCCAATTTTAGACTCCAGAGTTTCCTCCATCCAATCCAAAAATCACAGAAGCTAGTATTGTGATTAAGTTGTTTATAAACCATTGCAGAAGTACTATGAATTTGAGAATTTGGAAACCATACCCAATGGTGAAGGCCATTTGGATCAATTGCTCCATATCTGAAGATTGGATAGTTTAAATGGTCTTAAAAGCAACTTTAAGAGAATGAAGATTCCAGTGGATGTGAAGGGTAAAATCTAATGTATGTGATGCTAAAGATCTAAATCCATATTTAAATAAGTGGGTTTAAAGGCTAGGGACATTTAAAAAAATCCATGGCTCATATAAAAAGGAAGTGACAATTGGGTTTAAGGAACAAAGGCATAGTCTAATTGTTTTCTTTCTTATTTGTGTTGAGAGCTCTCGAGTTCGAAACATCTCAAACATAATGGAAAAAAATAAAAATGTGCTTGTTGCCAATTTATCAAGGAAAAAAAAATTGGGTTTAAGGAAATAAGCCTAAGATAGGCTTTAAGAACTTGGACAGTACGGTATAAACAACGAAAAAACCAAGAGTAGTTAACCGGGATGAGTGCAAAATATATAGATTGATTACATGTTATTTGCATGCACTTAGCTTGTCTTCTTGCATAACTTTCTATAACATTATCTTCCATCATTCATTCTCATTCATTTATAATAAAATGGTACAATAGATTTTTCTTAAACTTGTTCAATTGGTGAAACTATAATCTTTTAAAATTGAGCAATTTTTTTCATCAATTTAGCTAAAAAATAAAGTTGAAAGTTTCAAAGAACTTATTACCACTTTTACCATGATTCATCTTGAGAGGTTACTCATAAAGGAGAATGAGTAAGGCTTGAATTATTATTTTTTATTTTTTGATAAAAGGTGACAAATATTGTGTTATCAAGGAACAAACATATACGATAAAATCGGCTATAATATGTGCACAGTATTGCTGACCAATGGATTTGATTCTGGGTCTGTCCATTCCCCATTCAGTATAACAATCCACTGCACTATCCAATGGTTGTTAAAAAAAAAAAAACATATCATAAAACTTATTTTCATAAGAATTTATATGAAAATTTCCTTCACAATAAAAAAATAAATAAATTCTAATTATGCTCTATATGGAGGCTTTAATCATCACCCCTATTGATGCCCAACCACCGAGACTTAAGAAGATCTCATGAACTTATAGATCATGAAATTAGATTTAATTTTTTTATTTATAATAAGTTATCACTCTGTTATAGGAGAAATAATGATTTTCAAAATTTAATTAATAGTATGTAAATTCAAATCCATAAATTAATGAATATGAAGGATAAATATTATTATTATTATTATTATTATTATTATTATTATTATTATTATTATTATTATTTTGTGATATAGGAGCTCCTAAATAGTATCGATTTTATTAAACATGAAACTTGAATGACAACATTAAGGTAACAACTGTCTGAAAGAGCGCACAATACAATATAATACAAAATTATAAATGGAATCCTTCATGATCAGATAGCTTCATCAATCACTTTGGAAGGTCCATGCCTTGATGATAAAGAAAAAGGGCATGAACCATTCTGCCTTCAGTAGCCAATTTGTCAACTATACAATTCCAATCTCAAGCAATTAATTAAGACTAGCTAAGATCCATCAGTTTATAGGATTTCTTTGAGGCTTGATGCATATTGGTTCACTCATTAGGTATTATCACATTTGCTAGTGTTTACACAGTGCAGGATGTTAGCACAATCTATTAAATAAAATCAATCTTGAAGTTCCATTGCTAGGCGTACCAAATCCCACTAAGCATACATCCGTCCTCGAACATAAATCGGCAAATTTTAGTTGATTTTAGTTACCATGTGGTTATCATCTAAATAAATTTGTTATACACTTTTTTTTTTGAATAAAATAGATAAACCACTGCTTTATTGAAAAGAACAAAAAGTGAACAGACAAACCCTGAAATAAACAAAAGACAGAAAGAAAGAGCTACAAATTGGACGAGAAACTAGAAACAGTTACTAGAGGTAAAGTAATAACAAGGACGGTTACACAAAGCAAGCACACAAAACACACAAAACACACAAAACACACAAACAACAAAACAAGAAGGAGGAACAACTGAGAAAGCAAGGTCCACCCAATGGTATTCGAGCATCCTTAGTTGACAGTAGGAGTGGATCACTCCTAAGTGGAAGATGTGGTCGACGCGCTAGTGTGCTCTTCTCATCTAGCGCCCAAGAAATCAAGTGAGCGCCTAAGGTTCCGAATGGAGTCCTTCGGGAAGCATTAGTTGGGGTCTTTAGCTGCAGAGTGCCAAGAAAGTAACAAATGATAATTTTGGAAATAACAGAAAAGTAGTCACGAGCATGCAAGTTAAAGACATGAATATTCTTTCAAGCCATAAAGTCTAGAAGATGGCCCTAGAAAGAAGATCCCAAAAAAAAATGAAGTTGGGCTTGTAAGGATGGGATAGCAAAGGTCCGAGGGAAGGAGTACAAACCTAGGACTTGCTTAAAGAAGTGCCAGATATGGGTTGAAATAACACACTCGAGCAAGAGGTGTTCCACTGATTCTGAATTTCTATGGTACAAAACACAGGTGTCTGTTGCATATTGGAAATTGCAACCTTTCTTGGCTAGATTGCCAAAAGTAAGGATTTTGTCATCCCAAGCGAGCCAACAGAAGAAGGTTATTTTGTTGTGTAACCCACTTTTCAAAAATGAGTAGAGGGGACTACGGCTACCACCGTCCACCAGAAAATGATAGAAGGATTTTACTGAAAATTTTCTAGTGCTATAGGTTCTCACATCCTCTAAATCACTTTGACAATCTGGAATTATAGATAGGAAGGGTGAGATTTCATCAGGAGAGGCTGTTTGGAAAAGTCTATCAAGAGATTGAAGTTCACTAGAGAAGGACCTTATAATCAACCAAGTTGAACGACAGTCATTGTAAAGGTCGGGCCATAAATCTCTAGGTGCTCTACCATTTAGCCATTTATCATGCCACAGTAGGTAGAAGCACCATTCTTAACAATCTTCTAGGAATAAAATTTAAAAAAAAGGTAACAAGGGTGTAATTCCAGCCTAGAAGAAAGATTTGTTCCTTAATGCTGTGTGAAATAATAGCCCCAATGAATCTCTACACAAATAATTGAAGTTAATGATTTTGAGCCAATAGTAATTACTATCGGAAGTGATTTTCCACCACCACTTTCCTAGGAGAGCTTTATTGAAGTCTTGAATGTTTAGGATACCCCATCTACCCATGGCATGGGGTCGGCAAATCCTTTTTTAAGTGACAAGTCTCATTCCTTTGGGGCCAAGGTCTGGTCCTTTCCAAAGAAAGTCTCTACAGATTCTATCAATCTTATTTGAAAACTAGACCAGTAATTTAAACACTAACATCTAGTAAGTTGGAACTGAAGATAAGACAGAGTTTATAAGAGTGAGATATCCGCCTAGAGAGAGATAATTCGCTTTCCAAGAAGTAAGTTTGGAGGGAACCATCAAGATAACTTTCAACCAATCTTGATGTCTTGGTCTTCTTCCCAGGAGTGGGACGCCCAGGTAGGTAAGTGGAAGACAGTCCCTGGAGCAATTGAGAGTTACAACTGCTATTTCATTTGAATGGAAGCTAAAATTGGTAGAATATAGACAACTTTTAGAGAAGTTGATAGTGAGTCTTGAAGATCCTTTAAAAAGATAAAAGATTAGTTTAATAATTTGAAGATCCTCCTGTCCACTTGCCAAAAAATTGAGTAGATCATCTGCATATTGAAGATGGCATATATTCCCAAACTGACCCAAGGGAACCCCCAATAAAACTCTAGAGCGGAGCTCGTGTTTAAACATTGCACTTAGGGAATCTGCCGCTAAGGCAAATAGTTAGGGGAGAAGGGGTCACCTTGACGTAGGCCGCTCTAACAATGGATATTACCATATAGAGATCCATTGATAAAGACCCAGGATTTGGCAGAACCAAGGATAATACGTGATAAGTGCTTGTGTGATAAGAATACGAAGTATTCTTTCCTTATGATGACCATTACTTTTATCGGGTTTTAGCGCTAATATGTGTGTATTTATGTTACTTTTATGCATATAGGGTTCAAACGCAAAGACATAAGTCGGGTTCAAGATGCTAGAATGTGTGCCAACCTCCTTGTATTCAAGTTAACACAATGATTTGGAGGGGCACAAAGGCAGTCACATCCACCAATGAGGATGTTTATTGAAGAAGCAAAGCGATCTATAATGTAAACATGTGCCTGCTTATGTTACCTCGATGAAAGTATAGATTTGGGAGTGTTTCGGGCCGGCACTTTAGCAGGATGTTGTAGCAAACACTATAGCAAATCACTGTAGCAGGTATTGTTCACAGCCGGCCGAAGAAGAGATTTCTAGAGAGTTCACACGGGCGTGTGGAATTTCCACACGCCCGTGCGTTAATTCCACGGGCCCGTGTGGTGAATCCATAGGGGCGTGTGGATTCCCGATTCTAGTCCTATTTAAGGCCGATTTCAGCCCCGATTTCAGCATTCTTTTCTCCATTCTTTCCCCAACTTGAGAGAGGGTTTCGGCTAGGGTTTTGAGAGTTATTAGCTAAGGATTTGGAGAGGTTCTACGGCTCTGACATTGCACTCCATTTGGAAGAAGGTTAGTGGGAGAGCTTTCGTCGGCACCGATCCGACGAGGTGTATCCTAGGCCGGACAAAGGGACCCTCGGACTAGTAGAGACTTCTCCACAAGACCATCTCCATGACTATCGAGGGGGTTTCTCTATGGATTGCTTGCTTTTACATTTGATTTCATTGTTGATTGTATTGTGCTCCATGGAGAGCTAAATCCCCTAATGGGTACTTGGATTTGTGAACCCTAGGATGTATTCGTCTTATTAAACCTCTTTATTATGCTTTCAATAATTGATGTTTTTATTGAGTTCCAATCTTGAATGCTTGATTGTATGAATACTCCCTTAGAGTGACACTAAGGTCGAGAGTTCTTGTTGGTAACCCTTGTGCGTGAGTGACACACCACGAGAGTTAGACAAAGCTAGATTGGAGAGGGTTGAGAGGGTGAGTCGAGAGGTAGAGGAGCATCCCCTTTTTCCTCCGGTGTGATTTATTCTACCTCTATTTCCTCGAGTTCTTTGCGGTCATAGTAGAGTGAATGGGCTAAGGGATGACCTTCCACTGGGGCTTAGTTGCGAGTGCAATGGAGTGAAGCGTGAAGTGATCTTAGCACCTAGGGCTTAATTGTGGCTAGGGACCTTCCACCTGGACCAAAGGGTTAGGTCTATATTTAGGAAGAGATTTATCACTTGGAATCCCTAGAACTCATTGCAATCCTATACGAGTGCGAGGTTAAGAGATTGTTCAATCTCTCCTCCGGGACTTGTATAGAGTTAGGCATGGTTGACCTTAGATTTGGGACCATGTATTAAAGGATCTTCACGACTCATTAATGCATTAGTTAGGAAGCATAATAGAGGGTTTTTGCACTTGAAATGATTGTCCTAGGTGGAGCAATATCCGGATACCCCATTTATATCGATTTCCTTACCTCCTCTTTACTTGTGCTCTCTTTCTTGTCTCTTTTACTTTTGTTTACATTACATCTTATCAACCAAATCACTATT
Organism: Dioscorea cayenensis subsp. rotundata; assembly: GCF_009730915.1. Lineage (NCBI taxonomy): Eukaryota > Viridiplantae > Streptophyta > Magnoliopsida > Dioscoreales > Dioscoreaceae > Dioscorea > Dioscorea cayenensis. Next base: position 23,718,583 of record NC_052477.1, read on the forward strand.
CATATTCACTTAGTTAAGAAACAATTCAAGTATTTTTACTCCCTACTCCCTGTGGACACGATACCCACTCACCTGGGATTTTATTGCTTCGACAATCCCGTGCACTTGCAGGTGTTCTATCAATACGAATCCAAGAAATCCAGCTAGTGCCAAACCGGCGAGCAGCTAAGACCTCCAAGAGAAATTTCCAATCTAAGGAGTCAAAAGCTTTTGCAAAATCAACCTTAAAAGCTAACCTTGGTAGTTTGCACTTTTGAAGACTGAAGATAAGCTCTTGTGCTGTAACTATGTTATCCACTATGCATCTTCCTTTAAAGAAAGCCGACTAAGAATCGTCAACTAAACCATCTATGACTCTGCTCAATCTATTAGCTAGATATTTGGAAATGATTTTGTAAGAAGAATTAATCAGACTTACGGGTCTGAAGTCAGAAATGACTTCAGGCATGTTTTCTTAGCAATAAGGGCAATATTAACCTAGTTCAGCCATTCTAGGTTGGCTCTACCCTCAAAAAAATCCACACAAAGTTTGAATTAAAGATCCCAACTGGTCATTCGAGTACCAAGATTTCTCAAAGCGAAAAATCTTTGTTCCGGAAGTGTGAATGCCAAAGCCTAAGTAGATAAGGGAGTGATCAGATCCTAATCTAGGAAAAGAAAATTGGTAAGTTCTCGAGAAAGCTGAAGTTCAGGTGAGGGAAAGTAAGAAATGATCTAAACGTATCCACAATGGTTCCAACTGACCATTGGTCCATGTGTTACCTCTTCCATGAAAAGGAGGATCAATTAGCTTAAGTTTTTGAAGAAGATTTTGAGAACTGAGAATGTCCCCTAAATTTGGAAAGGCTTTATTTTTATATTTTAGTGAGAAGATCGCATTGCAGTCGCCACAAAGGACCTAGGGAGAGGAACACAAACCTTTGATTAGGAGAAGTTCAATCCAAAAATCTTTCCTGAGTGAACGAGTATTAGGTACATAACCATACAAAATTGTCTACTCGGTTGGTGAAGATCACTTATAGGGAGAATGAGCCCATGTGTAAAAGGGCACCACTAACTTGGGTGTTGTCCCAAGCTATAAATATACACCCAGTAGTACCAGAGGAAGGTAAAAATTTAAAAATGTCTAGGGTACGGCTACCAATCGATCTCCAAAGAGAACGGTGCACATTCTGAAGTTTAGTCTCTTGCAGACAAACTATCCCTGCTCTGGAATCTAAGAGAAACTCCTTGACTAGGAAGCGTTTAGAATGCCTTCCCAAACCTCTAACATTCCTTGTTAGGATTTTCATGAAGAGTGAGTGGTGGTCTAATCAGCGAACCTCAAAGCGTTCTCCACAGAGGAGTGAAAGTGAGAAGATCTTTCAGCTTCAAGATTAGACATTATATTTATGCATTTAGACTTATGATTAGGAGAACCCAAGAATTTAACACCACAAGACATGTTATAATTAAGAATCTAAGCATCCGACCAAGACTTAAGAGTAGAAGGGTTAAAAGAAGAAGAAGTTTCCTTCCGGTCCTCCGGGGTTTTTTTCTTGGTAGATTTGGGAGGCTGTGGAAGGAATTCTGCCTCTTCATTCCAGCAAGTGGAGGGTTTCTTCGCTTTGTCATTCATTCTGATTGGAGTGGGGGCTTGTGCCAACCTAGGAGGAAGCCCTTGGTGAAGGTCCAATTGTGGTTCATGATAATCTGCTCCTAAATTCCTTCATTTATCTCAATAGTATCAAAGCAATGAGCTTTTGAAAGGGGATTCCTGTATTTGCTTGTTGGATCCCTTCTGTCACTTCTATAGGGAGATCTTCTGCTTCAAGGATAGTATCCTCATCTATGAAATCTTCTACCATGTAGTATTGATCATCATCATCAACCTAGTCTAACAATTCCTCATCGAAAGGATCTTCCTATGGAGGATTGTGTGAAGTTGGATCTGGAGGGATGAATTTCTCTAAGTTATAACATGGGATAAGAGTCCAACCCCCATATAAGATCACCCATTTGTAACCCTCAGGGATCTCCATAGGAGGAGGAAGAAGAGATCTTAAATGACATGGCAAAGGAGAAAAGAACTAGTATGGGCATTAAATGAGGATGATCCTTTGTAGAATCCATATCCTAAGACAGAACCAAAGGCCAAGATGAATTTGGAATAATATCATCAAGGATAGCCTTGTCTCAAGATGAGTTTGGAATTAAATTAGCAGAATTCAAATCCTGAGGCAAGTTCAATGTGTGAATATTTGAATTTGAAATTAAATTAGTAGAATTCAAATCCCGAGGCAAGTTCAAAGAGTTAACATCTAAATTTAAAATAAAATCACCATAATTCAAATCCCAAGGAAAGTTCAATGAGTTAACATCTGAATTTGAAATTAAATTAGCACAATTCAAATCCTAAGGTAAATTCAAAGTGTTAACATCTGAGTTTGAAATTAAATCAGCAGAATTCAAATCCTGAGGCATGTTCAAAGTGTTAACATCTGATGGATTATTTACCATAAACATCTGATTGGTAAATTAAATTACTTACCATAAACATTATTTTTATATATTTTTTTAACAACTTGATGCCCATAATTTCAAGGTTAGGTGCACAATTTGTTGCTATTGCTTCTATTTTGTGAACAAAGTAGTGCATAAATGAGAAAGCAAATCATATAAAACACCCAACTTGTATAGTAACAATCTAGGACCACACCAAGAACTCCTTGAAACAATCATCCTTCTCATGCATTAGACTAACCAAAAATATACACTATTCAGATTTATTCATCTAAATACACTACGAAGAAGACTGGCTTTGTAGGCTAAGGAAGGAACTTCCCAGCACGTAGGAGTACATTGAAATCTTTGCTAAGACAATGGAAGGTAACGTATGTACAGCTGACGAGAGTGAGGGGGCTTCCTACTGTCCCCTGAGATAAGGGATTTTGGCATGACTAAGCCACCTTTCACTAGCCTTGACCAGAAAACTCTAGATGAATTCCTGCGGGGAGCAGGTTAGAAGCAGACAAGCAAGAGCAGGTGAGACTGTGAAAAAAAAGTGGAATCTGTTAACTTGTATAGGTAATTCTTCCCAACTAGTGAAGACAGTTAGATCAAGTTTCTAAGTCCACTTCAAAAAAAAAAGCTTGCTAGAAGGAGATTAATCTCAAATTATGTACATCCACGATGTGACCCAACTTCCACATAATAGATGTGCATGCCTGCAAATTAGAGAGTAGGGAGTCGTTCATCCTCAAGCTAGATTTTTTGAAGGCATATGATAACATCAGGTGGGAGACTTTCTTTCAAATCCTATAGGCAAGGGGGTTTGGTGACAACAGGACCCTCACTCATGTGGCTTATGCTGATGACATATTACTCTTTTGTAAAGCTAATGAGTCTAATGCTAAGCACATAAAAAATTCGACTTTCTTGAGGGAGAGCTAGGCACTCGATCGATTGCTTGCTAGGTTGACGGATCCCCCAGCTGGAAATGAATTAGTCACAAAAAAAAGGAAGACCCTGCCCTTTCGGACTAGCACTCCTAGCTTCCCTCCCCATGCATTAGACTAACCAAAAATATACACTGTTCAGATTTATTCATCTAAATACACTTTGAAGAAGAAAAGATTAACATCAAAAGCTCACTAATATCAAAGGAGGGATCACTAATCTATTTTTTTATGAAGATATAGAAAAACTCTGCCACATGCATGCTTTTGCCAGAGTCAAAGAGTGCAAGACTAGAAGACCTAGCTGCTTTAGCTAGACGTAGCTTAGACTTTCTCTCAGGACAGACCGCTTCAAATGAGGACAAGACCATTTAACTGTTCTCTCCTGTGACCCAGTCACGTGTTTGATTGGGGTAATTTTCCTCTTCTTTGTACTTGTTCTTGGTGGTTTGTTTCTCTTTTTTATGTTTGTTGTTAGTTTCCACAGCTAGTGGACTTTGTCTGTACGCTCCTTTACTTTTAATGAATGTAGTTTATCCATTTTTTCAAAAATAACAAAACAAAACAAAAAGCAATTTTAACATATTTGATGAATGATATATCAATACAAGTTCATTTATTTTTGGATATATGTAAATTAGCTAAAATTTCCAATAGAAAAGATGAACAGTTTAGGATAATCAATAGACCATAGCATTTTTCCAAAATAATATAAATTAAAAGCTACAAAAATAATTGGTATAAATGTTTCACTAAAATTAGGTGAACTCAGTCAAAGTATAATTGAACCACAAATCAATATTCTTGAACAAAAAACATATATCAGTTGAGTCAATGTATATGTATGAAGAAGTAAAAGCTTATAATTTAACAAAATAGGAGGTAATTATATAGGTAATTTTAACAAGTAGAGGCCATGCTTATATAAACATGAAGAAATAAACTAATAAAATTAGGCAAAATAGGGGTTAATTAAGCTACATAGTGCAGAGCAAATTCACATAATTTTTAATATTTTCATGTTAAAAAGTAAGGAGTTGTTAATTCATATATAAAATAGCAATATAATGATCAGTATGATAAAACAACAAGACCACTAAATGTGTTTGTTTTATGTTGTTCAATGTTTATTCTCAGCTGATGATGGCATTGTCTTATTCCTAATGAGTTATCAGTTTTTCACAAACAAAAGTGCATCCTACGGTGAGGTAGAGGTGCATTGGTACTAATAAAAAATTTAAAGCATATTGTTTGATGATTGATAAATTAAAATATTTGATTTAATGGTTATAGCTAAGGGAGCAAGAAACTGTTTGGTTGATGAGCTTTTATAAAAACATGACTTATGCTGATCAAACAATTAAGAAAATTATAGTAAGGATTTACATGTGCAGTTTGCTCTGGTTTTAAGGATTAATGCTCAACATTCCCTATGGAGGTTAGGTGACTCTCCACTCGTTTTTATTTCCTTCATTAATATTTTATTTTTGTTTATCTACTTATTCTTAGGTCATCATTGTTTGTCATTTTATTCACTTTTAAAAGCAAATTATTTTGTGGATCAAATCAGTTCATCCAGAATGCATTGTGATGTTGGGCAAAATGACTAGGTGGAAATTTCCCTCCATATCATTTTTAGGATTTTTTTTCCCATGAAATCCCCCTCCTTTGGTGTCCTTTCTTAATCCCAGTGAGATTAGCCTATTATCATATTCTTCTTGTTATAATGCAACCAATTGGCATTTATGGGCCAAATTTGGAGATTGAAGGTGGCTCCTAGAGTGAAATTTATTTTATTTGACAATTGATTAAATACAAGGTGCTTGTTCATAAGTAGTGGCAGCTTTAGGCATAGGCCACTAAGGTTCACACCTAACGCCCCTTGGGCTCCAACTAATGGACTCCCTTTTTTTTTATTGTGTAATCTATGATTTAATAAAAAAAATTTATTACAACTTCGCCTAGGCCCTTATTTTTACTAAGATAGGCCCTCTTCAAAACAGTTATCAAAATAGAAGCTGGCAATGATCCCCTGGATTGGACTGATGGCCTTAACCTCACTCGGGAGCTCTCCCGGGATGAACTGTATGCTACTCTTTGCGAGCTCCCCTCAGGTAAGGCAACTAGCCCTGATGGCTTTAATGCTGAGTTTTACTGTTATTTTTGGACAGATATTGGTGATCATCTTTTTTGAAGCTATTAGTTTCTTCTTCACTAATTATGTCATGCCGACCTCTTAGGGCAAGACATTCATAGAGCTTATTCCTAAGATAAGCAACCCCAGGTCTGTCACCGACTATCGTCCCATATCCCTTTGCAATGCTTGCTTTAAAATTGTTACCAAGATTCTTGCTAACCGGCTTAAATCAGTTCTCCCTAAACTCATTAGCTGTGAGCAAGTTGGTTTTGTTTCCGGTCGTTGTTCCTTCGATAATATAATTGCCCTTCAAGAGATAGTTCATTCTTTAGAGCATGACATTCATGGCCCCCCTAGGATGATAATGAAAATAGACATAGAGAAAGCTTATGATACTATTAGCTGGAATGCAATTCTTGCCACCTTATTAGCTAAGATGAACTTTCCTAGCATCTGGATTTCTTGGATCAGAACTTGTCTCAATTCCAGTACATTTTCTTTCCTTATCAATGGCTCCCCTTCTCCCTGGATTTCTTCCACTAGCGGTGTTAGACAGGGTGATCCTATATCTCCTTACCTGTTCATTTTAGTTTCTCAAAATCTCTCTTCCATCCTTAAGTTTGCTTTGAGAACTAATATGATCTCAGGTTTTGATTCTAATCTTCCTTACAATTTTAATCATTTAATGTACACTGATGATCTAATTCTCATCTCCCAAGCTTCCAGAAAAGTCTCTAAAAACATCAAACTTTGCTTGAGCATTTATAATCACCTTACTAGTCAAAAAGCTAATATTTCTAAGTCTGCGATTTATCTTCCCTCCTAGTTTAATAGTAGGGTTTCCAAGAGCATCTCCTCCATTATTAGTATTAAACTTTCCACCTTTCCTATCAATTACCTTGGTGTTTCAATTTCCCCTAAGAGACTTGGTATCTCCTACTTTAAACCCATGGTTGATAAAATCTCTCAAATGTGCTCTAGATGGAAACATTATAAACTCTCCTTGGCTGCTAAATCCATTCTAATTAATTCTTCCATTCTTGTTGTGCCTATTTATTACCTTTCCATTTATCCCATTCCAGAGTCTATCCTTCATGAAATTACTAAGCATGTTAGGAATTTCTTTTGGCACAAGGGTGGCAATGGAAATTTGTATTCCAGCTGTGTCTTGGAAACGTTTGACTGACATTAAATCTGAGGGGGGCCTTGCTCTTAATAACCTATTCATTGCTAATCATTCTCTGAAGGCTAAGTTTGTCTTCAATTATCTTAATTCTGAAGATTCCATTTGGGTTAACATTGTGAGAAGGAAATATGGCCGGCTTAATCTTTGGAAGAATGTGGCTCCTTCTAATTGTTCCTGGTTTTTTAGGGGCTTATACAAGACTGCGTTAATTTTGAAGCCTTTCATTTGGATCAAAAAGGTTAACCCTCCCTGTACTTCATTGCTTTATGATCCTTGGTGTGGTAACATCCACATTGCTTATAAGCCAACTTACATTAATATGGACATTGATTTAAACACTCTTAACTGTGATGATTTATGCTCTAATGGTAGATGGGATTTTTCTCGTCTTTACTCACTTTTTGGTTCATCTATGTAATTGTTTCTTTCTAACCTGGGATATATCAATTCTGCTTCCCTGAATTTCTGGGTTTGGTCTCCCAAGCATAACAAACTTAAGATTGCTTCAGCTGTTTACCACTTCTTAAATAACAGAATTGTCAATCTTCATCCTTGGTTTGGTTGGAAGCATCTTTGGTCTCTCAAAGTTATTCCTCGGGTAAAATTCTTTCTCTGGCTTACATTCCATGGTAGATTTTTGGAAGAACTTCTCAAACAAGAGAAGCTAATTTTATTAAAGATAAAAGACTAACTCCACAAACCCAAACCAAACCAAAAGAAGCTGAGAAAAAACAAGAACAACTAACAATTAAAACCATATTGATGGAAAGATCTCATGATCCAATAGGGCACATCTCTGCCAAAGAGAAACAGATTAAGGTGACGATGCCAAAATCCAAGAGTAGCAAGATTAATGGCCGGTTGCATCCAGACAGGAGGGAACAAATGAATCCTCGGGCGGTTTAACATGTCCAACAAAAAGTTTAGATTAGAAATCTGATCTGAGAAGTGCCATGAAAGGTAATGATTAGGATTCTCCAGGAGCTCGGAAGTGTTGATGTGATCGGTGAAGATGTGCCGAACAAGCATTCGAGAATCCAGAGCCATCTACAGAGCAACTTCAATGGCGAGCAGGTTATCGGAAGAATTAATAACCATGTTCTGTGACGCACAACTTGCAAGGGAAATATGGTAGTAAACATCAACAAAGAAAAAGCCAATAGCCCTTACCTGTGTGCTGGCGTTGGAGATAATATGAGTGAAGACGAAATGCCCATCAGCGCATGTGAAATTGTTCAAGATAAGTCTTTTGCCAATGGGATCCCTCAAGCTGTTGGAGAACTCTTTAACATGAGCAATAGCTCTGCTGGCAATGACAGAGAAATTAGGATGGCAATTCCTAAAAATAGCATTACACCGACAAGTCCAGATAAACCAAGCCTCAACAGCAATAAGAGCAAGACAAAATTTGGAATGTTGATGCTCAAAAAGCCATGCACCAGAAGAGAAACCATCCATCCAGTGAATGTTTAAATTTTCTCTAAGATTGATGAAATTCCAAACAGGTTGAGCACCAACACAGTTACTGAATAGGTGATCAATCATTTCCCTATGTAACCCACAAAAAAATACAAGCATTATCGAGCCCCAGGTTCAGACGATGCAGAAAAGCAGAGGTAGATAAATGACCATGGATACACAACCAAATGAAATGCTTCAAGCGAGGGGCAACAGGAATATGCCACAACATGTCCCAACCTAACCAACTATCAGAAAAGAAGGAATCCATGCTGAACTAGTGATATACCACCAAAGAGATCTTAATACTATTTGATCTAGGAAACCAAACCCAATGGTTCTTAGAATCATAATCAATGTTGGCCAGAGAAGTGTTATCATTAGTAAAAGTGCTGCCAAATAGATTGGCGATACTAGAACAATCCCACTGGTTATCTGAAACCATATCGTTAAGAGAAATTTAAGAGAAATCAATATCCATATTAATGACAGTAGGTTTAATAGCGACTGGGATATCAAAACACCAAGGGTCCCATAGGAATGAAGTTCTATCTGGGTTAATAGAATTCAGGTTACAATGATGCTTAATAAAAATAGTTGAATGACATAAGCCCCTAAAAAACCAAGAACAATTAGGAAGGGGACGATCATGCCAAAATTCATGCTCCCATACTTGTTCCTAAGAATATCAACCCAAATGAGGTTCTCATTGTTAAGAAATTTGAAAATGTATTTGGCCATTAAAGAATGCTTGGCAAGAGATAGATTGCGGATACCCAAGCCCCCCTCAGACTTACCTGCTAAAACCGTATTCCAACTCACATTATGGATGCCCGTTCCATTGCTATTCTTACTCCAAAAGAATTTTCTAATGACTTTGGTAATCTTTGAAATGATGGACTCAAGAATTGGGTAGACTGACAAAGTGTACATAGGGATCGAAAGGAGTGTCGAATTGATCAAGATTTCTTTAGCAGCAGGTGACATATGGAAAGGGGTCCACCTAGCCGCGAGGCTTCTGATTCTCTCAATCATATGATGGAAACAATGAGCAGCAAGCCTTTTGGGAGAGATAAGGATTCCAAGATACTTAAAAGGAAAAGTGGCACGCTTGAGATTGAGGATGGAGCAAATTCTATTGGAAATATGCTTATTAGACCATGAAGGAAAGAAGATCTGAGATTTACAGAAATTGGGTCTCTGGCCAGTTAAATCGGAATAAATTTTCATGCAAAGATTAATATTCCTGGCAACCCGAAGAGAAGCTTGGGAGACTAAGATCAAGTCATCGGCATACATTAAATGATTAAAGTTGTGACGTAAACCAGCATTGAAACCAGGGATAATGTTATTGCTCAAGCCGAAATTAAGCAGGTTAGAGAGAGTTTGTGACACCAAAATAAAAAGATAGGAAGATATAGGGTCACCCTAGCGAACCCCTCGAGAGGAAGAAAACCAAGGTGAAGGAATACCATTAATGAGAAGAGAGAATGAACTAGAATGGAGACAGGAGGAAATCCAGGAGATCCAAATCGGGTGAAAATTTATTTTAGATAGAAAAGCAAGAATTGCACTCCAATTAATTGTATCATAAGCCTTTTCAATATCAAATTTAATCATCATCCTAGGGGGGCTATAGGAATCATTTTCAATCGAGTGGACAACCTCTTGCACAGTGATAATATTATCAAAGGACCAACGGCCATTCACAAACCCCACTTGCTTAATAGCAACAATTTTAGGAATGACTCTCTTAAGCCGATTAGCTAGAATTTTGGAAATAATCTTGAAACATATGTTGCAGAGCGAAATAAGTCTAAAATCAGAAACGAGTTTAGGGTTCTCTTTTTTAGGGATGAGAATGATATATGTTTTCCCCTAGGAAGAAGGAATAATAGAAGTTTTAAAGAAGTGCTGAATGGCAGCAAAAAGACAGACCTCAATAACATGCCAAAAATTTTGATAAAATTCCACATTAAAACCGTCGGGGCCAGGGGACTTACCTGTGGGAAGCTCCAACAGGGTCAGATAGACTTCCTCGTGAGTAACATATTGGATGAGAGAGAGATTATCCGACTCAGAGACACGAGGGAGATCAGGGGAAGCCCATCCAGAATATCCCTATTAGTAGTCTAAGGAGCACTCCAAAGGTGTTGATAATAACTTATGAAAACTTGATCAATGGCAGACGGATCACAGAAGGTATTTTCATTGAGATCCATAATCTGTGAAATATAATTAGTATGCACACGATAACGATTAATAGAATGGAAAAACTGAGTGCATCTGTCACCATCTTTAACCCATCTAAGATGAACCTTCTGAGCCCACTTACTGCTACTTTGGCTCTGGAGAGAAGAGAGCTTAGCATAAAGCTCCATCAAGTTGTTAAAAGAATTATTATCAAGTTCATTACTTTCAAGATTCTGAATTAAGTCTTCAGTACGATTAATGGCGGAATCTAAATCATTTAAACCGGAAGCCTTCCAGGAAATCAACTTGGAGCGAGTACGGAAAAGAAAGTGGGAGAAGGCTTGCATGGGGTTCCCATGGGGGGAGAAATTCCACACAAACCTCACAGCACTATGGCAACCCAAAAAATCAATCCAAAAATTTTCAAACCTGAAAACATGCTTACAGTGTTTTTAGAGAATAGTAATCGTGACGAAGAGCGGAGAATGATAAGAAAAAGAGCGATGAATATGTTTAAGGTTGTAGGACCTAAAAAAGTCATTCCACTTAATATTCACCAAACAACGATCAAGCCTAGCCCAGCGGCGAGCTGTGCCAAGCTAATTGTTACACTAGGTGTAAGGGGAACCAGAAAATTTTAAGTCTAGAAGGTTATTATTATCAACAAAATCAAGGAAAAAACGTGATTTACGATTATAATAGGAAAATGGACCACCCTTATGCTCGGATCTATAGAGGACGGAATTTAAATCCCCTAAGACCAGCCAAGGGAAATCAAGATTATTAATTTTAGAGAGCTCCTGCCAAAGAAGACACTGACTACGGTACCGAAGAGAGCTATAAATCACAGAAATAATAAAACGCGAGGAAGATTGAGAGGTCACTGCTAGGTGAAGAGCACGACGAGAAGAGGCAGGAGGAGTGAGCTTACCAATGATAGGGTTCTAGAAGACGATGATACCCCCTGAAAATCTGTCAGACAAGATCGTGGCCCACTGCCATCTCCAAGGGATTTTATTACAGAAACGATCGAGATGTTCTGAGTTGGCCTGTGTCTCCACAAGACAAACAAGAGCCGGATTTAGGGTTTTGATGAGCCGAAGAACTGTGGAGTAAGTGTCGCGAGCAGAGATACCCCTGCAGTTCCAAAATAAGATTTTAGCTGTACTCATTAGGAAACTAATAAAGAGAGAAATACGATAACCAAGCATAATGAGACGAGAAACGGTGATGAAACAGAGAAAAGAGAGCAAGGAGCTTAGGAGCGGGAGCTTCCCGCCTCTTCCCGCCTCTACCCTCCCCTTTTTCGGCGACACTTCACTGGTGTGAGAGTTTTTCCTGATCAAAGTGTCCCTTCTGGCCTCTTTTTGGTACTGGTTTAGGGTCATGTCGTCGTCCGGATCACCATCATCGGACATTTCTTCATCTTCATCAGCAGAGAGATCCTCCTCATCAGAGCAATCCTCCTCTATAATACCCGGATCCAAAGCTGATGACACCTTTTCCACATGGAAGAATGGGACTGGTCTCCAAGACAGGCGGTAGAAGGATTAACTTGCAAGGAGGAGCGAAGGATGGGGGGAGGGGATGAGGATCGAGAGAAATTGTTGTTCTTTCCAACATCTTGGGCGGAGAGTCTAAGGGATAGGTGAGTGGAGGGGTTAGGCGGAAAGTTGGTATTGGGGATTGTTTCGAGGCCTGGGGAGGAGTCAACAGCAGGTGCATTAACCTCGGGATTAGGGGCGGTGATTTCTGGGGGTGGATCAACGGCTAGATTGGTAGGACAAGGGTTAAAAGGGGGTAAATCCGGAGTGTCAAAGATCTAATTGATACGGCTCGCGTAAGAACCAAGGAACCGCCCTCTGCCAGCGAAGGTTCTACTGCCACGTGGGTTATGAGAAACGGGGTCACGGGATTCCACAGCAACGACACTCGACTAAGGTGCAGGTCCCGAGGGCACGTGAACAGCACATGAAGACCGCCCCGTCCTCAAGCTCTGCCACACCGGCGAGAGACCAGAAGCCACGGCAAAACCAACTCTAAGGGATTAATAGAATAGTCTTTCAGAGGCGAGGGGTCAGAGATGTCCATCCGTTGTTCTTCCTCCATGGAGACTTGGGAAGACTCCGTCACCGGCACTTGCAGGGGACAAGCGGGCAGACGGGAATCACTGGCTCCCACAGATTCAGGACGAGCACAGGACTTGCTACCATGACCCACCAAACAACAGTTATAGCAAAAGGTCAGTAACCATTCGTAGAGAACAATGACGAACACACGATGAGTATCATCCCCGAGCCAAAACCCCCGACAAAGGGGCTTGGAGAGATCAATCTCAATGCACACACGGGCGAACCTTGATCGGGACAGAGTGGAGGTGAGATCATCAATTTTGATAAGGTTACCAAGGTTACCAGCGATCGTTTCTAGAGTCTCACCATCCCAGCACTCGACCGGGAGATTATGAAACTGCACCCATAACACAACAGTATTAAGCTTAGCAAATGAAGGTTCAAAGAAGGGTTTCCAGGGAGACAATTGCAGTATAATTCCATTCACAGACCAAGGACCTCCAAGGAGGAGATGTTTCATTGCTAGCTCAGTGGAACATCTGATCAATAGAAAACCATTTGGTAAATCTGAGATAAATATTTTGCCAAATTCAACCCATTTAGCTAGGAGAATGGATTTCACTTGATCAAATGCACGGGCTTTCCAAACAGTTTACCATATAAAGCATACTGAAAATTCCTAGGACCACGCCCGAGCGCCTCAGCATCCAGCTTAATGAAGCTGGTGGTGGACGCCTTGAGTTTGTCTAAGAGTTGTTCATTGTGGAGTGGGAGTTATAGATTGTCTGTGAGAGAGACGAAGCGATTTGAGACCAGGACTTGTTGTGGGAGCCGGGGGGAGGGGGTTGGCCCCCTCTTGCCATAGCAAGGGGGTAAGAGAATGAGGGCCTCAGAAGATGACAGAAGGAGAACATTCCATGGTAGCCAATTCCATGGTAGATTGGCTACCACTGATTTCTTACATTCTATCAACCTGGGGCCCCATAGTTTTTGTGTATTCTGCAACCTTGTTCAGGAATCTTCTGAGCACCTTTTTCACGAATGTTGCAAAACTCGGGGTGTTTGGGATTTGGTCTCGGTTGCAGTTGGTAAGAATACCTCTTTTCCTGCTAGCTTTATTTCTGGTGAATGGCTTTTTCCCAGGTGTTTTGCTATGAGAATTAGAGTTATCATTGCTTTGGTGGCTTGCTTTCTTTGGAAAGCCTGATGTGATGCCATTTTCAGATCTATCAGACCTAATTTTCATGTCATTTCAATCAAAGCTATCACCTATGCCAATGCTAATCTTAGATCTTCCAAGAATTCTTTTTGCAGGAGGTTGATCCTTTCCAACTTTACTAGCTCTGACAGTCTCATTCTCCTATCGATGGCTTCTTGGAATGCTACGCATCAGGTTTGTAGTGGGGGGTTTTTAGTTTCTTCGCCTAATTACAGTATTCTCATCGTAGGTTGCCTCCTTTTAAAGGCTGAATCCCAACTTGAGGCTGATATTCTAACATTGGTTGTTGCTCTTAACGTCGTCACTTCCATGCCTTTGCAAATCAGCAACATCCTAGTTAGCAACAACTCAATCTTGAAGCTTATCCATTCTGCTGATCCTACTTGCTCTTGACATCTCTACTCGAGTCTTGAACACTTGAAGAACTTATTAGCCCGGGTTAACACTCCTCGAATTAATTCCGTCCCATGGTTGTTGCATCGTGTTCTCATTAAGCCTGCCGGTTTCGGTCGTTATCTTCATCAATTATCTCTATTTCACTCTGGGCGGGAGTTACGTCAATGGCTCATGAAATATTTCTTAGACCTGGGTTTTACTTTTGCTTAGCCTTGCACAGTTGGTGTTTGTTGGTCTTCTCAATTTTAGTTTCAGCTGTTCTAGCTTCTTTTGTACTTCGATTTATAGCTCGATAAAGTTAGCCTCTTTGGCTCCTTTTTTTTTTTAAAAAAAACATCCTCTGATTGATAGTGTCAGTTGAGTGTTCAGTACATTTTGATAAAAGACTAGAAACCAAATTCCCATAAAACGCATGGAAACAATGTGAGGTAGAATCAACAGTATAAAATTTCTCTGATTGATTTAATAACCTGAAGAGCAAGTGAACCATGTTGAATTCTGACATTCTCAATCGGCCAGTACAAGAGGTGAGACCCATGCAATTGCATGAACTTCTGTTTGTCATCCACAATAATTGTACTCAATTTTTACTCCTTGTTAAAAGAAGCTCTAGCAGAATTACGACATTTGCTCATACAAGAATCAGCCAATACAGGTCCATATCATCAAAGGAAAAAAGAAAACTCCAAATTCACAGGAATCAGCTGCATATCACCAATCAAATATGAACTTCGATTCCTGCATAGAATAATTTACTAGCATCAAACACCTGTAAAAAAACAAAAATCCTGCACCGCCTGAGCTCTTACCTTGGTAATATTACAATTTCAACCACTAGGAGTATATTCTTTGATAAAATGATTAGAGCGCTTGAACAGTCAGATCAATTAAGAGAAGTTCTATCAATGGAAACCAACAGCATTGTACACCACAAGAGTTCCATAAATTGATACCAAAGATGGTGTTTTCCTGCATGAAGATGCATGGTGATAACAAAGAAAAGAAAATCAGATGGTTATGAGCTATTAATTAAGAACACCATGCTTCAATTGTTATCACTGATCGTGCATGTCTTTTCAAGTCCTGGTGATGTATATTGAGGCAGGCAGCAATATAGAAAAACATGTTCACATGTAGGACACCCAGCATCAAGCTCGCTAATTGAAAATTAGAAAAATACTCTTCTTTGTCATCTGGATTCCAGGCATTCGGGTCCTTGTTATTCTCTTGTTGGGAGGATACAGCCAGAATTTGATAAGCATGCCTTTATATCTCCCACCAAAATTTTGCTCAAGCTTCAACCAAAACAATTGAAAAAGAAAAAAAAATCAATATAAGACGCTAGAAAGAAGACAATAATGTTAGTTGTGTACTTATAATAACCTCAGCAAAATCGAAGACATTGTGAACTTATTGAAACCAACAAAGCCAGTGGTCCACATTAAGGAAAAGGCAGTAACAATGACTTACTCCAGGACGTTCCATTCATGTCTCTTGCTCTATTATACCACAAAAAAAGAGTATTTGGTAATATTAAAAAGGCAGTCTGCATTCAAGTTTGTTTGCAAGAATATATCAAATTATTAAAAACGAATTTATGCATTCATCATGATAAAAGCATCAACAGCAGATTAAAATAAAAAACTGAATCCTAAAACATGAATCCTGCTAGTCATCTTATATATCAAAAGCACTTAAGAATGATGCAGGAAACAAATAAACATAGGTCCTAGATGAAATTGTTTCACAAAGGCAACGGTTATTTAATCGAAGAGCTCTAATGGATTATATTTTCAACAAACAAAAGAAACTAGGATAGAAATTAAAACCAAAAAGATTATAACTTGACAAGAGCAGGGAGAAAAATGAATAGAGAAATGCCAGCAGAACCAACAATTCACAATTTTTATAATTGATTCTGAAATCACAGCAAAAAAAAAAACAAAGGGTTGACTTTTGCATTCTCAAACTATTCTGTTGGTAAAAACATGTAACTATGGCTTTGATTGTCCAAGTAATGAGCTGATTGCTGATGGTGCTAACAGCGACCGAAGATCCATCTTTAACGAAATGAACTTTCCAGTCTTTCCTCTTGTTGCCAAGAAATAACCACCAGTTACTCCAAATCCCTCCTAAAAGTTCAATCAGGAAAACCAAGCCAATTGATTGATTTCTCCAAGGGGATTTTATCTTTAACATGTTGAGTCTTATATCCTTTGGTAATTTGCTGAGTCATAGATAGCATCGATTATGCGACAAGCATACTCTAGACTCAAGCTAATACAAGTCCAAATCTTTGAAGGAAAAAATTCCAAACTCTTTTGCAAAACAATACATTAATCAGCTGGGCATTACCTTCTTCAGAATGAACTGTGGTCCCTGCACAGAACGATTCGCCAATATCAAAACATCCTCCACCACCTAAATCTGTAACCAAGTCACATGTACTATTAAGATTAATACATTACCACTTGGTGCAGTATAGTCACTGATAAAATGATTGGAAGCTGGTTTGGACAATGAGCTCAATTCAGGGAAGCTGCATAAATGAGAACTAGCAAGAGTACACCTCGAGAGTTATGTACATTGAAAGACATGAGATCAATGGGAAAGATTTATCTTTTCCTCTGCTTTCCTGTGCCAAGAAATAATAACAAGAACAAGTGTTAAACATCCATATGAAGTGAAATGAACATGCGCAGATGAAGCAAAGGCACACATCAAGCTTGAAAGAAGGACAAATAGAACTGGATTTTATTAATTAAGAATACCTTGCAATTTTGACTGTGATCTTAAGGCAATAATACTAAAGAACATATTCACTTGCTAACCGAACTAATTAACTTTCGGTAGTGAAACTCTTTTCATGCATTCTGATTCGAGACATCAGGGGCCTTTTCGGTATTGTCAGGTGCATGATCTAATAACCATTGCGTCTCTTCTCCCATAGAACTCTTGCTCATTCATCAAACTAGATTGTTAATAAATCATTGAGAATATAAGATATTGGGAAATTATTGAAAAAAAATAAACTGCTGTTCTAATTACAAACACGCAAGGGAAAAGGCAGTAGTAATGACATACTGCAAGACATAACATTTATGGTCCTTACACTATTAGTTTCTTTTCTTTTACATGATTCAATTCATCATGAGACAAGCATATCTAACAGAATGAAAGCAAAAAAAGAAATTGCGCTATTTTCTTATCTAAAGAAAACGAGACAAGCTATTTTCTTAGCTCAGGAGTAGTTGCTCCTACTTCTGTCTAGACAGGCCTGAGTTGCCTGATGGTGCCTTCCGCCTCTCTAGACTACCCTCTTGTTATTCTGTTTTTTTGTATTTTCTGTTGTGTGTGTTGTACCCCCTCACTTCTGGTGAGAGGCTTGGTTTTGTACTGTTTCTTTCCTTCTCAATAAATATGTGGTTTATCCACATTTATTTCAAAAAAAAAAATAAGTATAAACATTAAGTCCTAGGTAAAATTGCTTGACAAAAACAATGGCTAGTGAATAAAAGATATGCTCTGTTATTTTTGTGAAATTAGAATGTTTACAATTTTAGAAAAATATTCGGTAAAGAAAAAAAAAAAAGAGATAGCATATAAAACATTATCTTCTTTGCATTTTAGGATAAAATGTTATATTCTTTACATTTTAGGCCTTATTCATTGCATTCGATTAGAGATTCTAATCACAATGTTGTGTCTTACATATTAAATGTGTTCTTAATATTTATGGTTTTAAAGTTAGTTGAGGAAGCAGAAATGGAAATGTGATGATAATTATATTTTCAACAAACAAAAGAGAAATTAAAACATAAAGTGAACAGGGACAAGGTGGAACCTTAAAATATGCTTGTTGAAATAAGAATTTATGAAGCACGTAACACCACAGATGAAAATGCCACCAAGAGGAAAGAATTCATCGCAATGGCAATACATTTGTTCATAACTTGAAATGAGAGTAGTACTACCTTAAGAAGGAACATGACTTATTATTTATGCTTTCATGATGTTAGAGACAAGGTGCTAGTAGTGTCCTTCTAGGGCTGCTGTTTATGGATCTTTCTGAGATGCTAGAGACAAGGTGGAAATAGTCTCCTCCTGGACTGCATCGCCTCTCTAGCTTAGGGCATCCACTGATTTCAAGACTTTTAAGAGTAGGAAGCCGCTGATAGAGGCCTTCAGGGAATGACTTCAGCGCTGGACAATCTTTAATTAACAGATATTGAAGGGAAGTCAGACCTTGCATCCCTTCTGGCAGAGACTCCAGCTTTGGACATTTAAATAAGTTTAATTGAGATAATGAAGTGAGGTGTCCCATATCTGAACATAAAGACTTGATGCTTGGACACATGCAAACAGACAAGCTTTTGAGTGATGTGGGGCACTTCGGCAATTCTATCAGTGCATCGCAATCATAAACATCCAGATCCTCTAGAAACGATAGGCCACAATCTCCTTGTGATGATGCAGCACCTGTCAAATTCTTACATGACCCGATATTCAGAGACCTGATGGACTCTAGACCTCTTAACATCTCAACCGGCCAGGACACCAGCTCTTCAAAATGATACATCGAGAGTGTTTCGATAGAGGTAAGGTTCTGCAAAGCCGTTGATAATGGGAACTTACTGCAATCAATGATACTTAAAGAACGAAGTGATGAGCTTAAGGGTCTTGTCTCCTCCTTGTCTTCCAGCAGCAAAGCCAACTCCTCACATCTCCTTAGCCACAACTCCTCAAGAGATTTCAAATGCTTGAAGAACCCCTTCTCCTTGGGCATGAGTGCAGTTTGTGTCCCGCAGTAAGATTCTGTTATCTCTAGGTATTCGAGAGTTGAAATTTGTGGTGGCATGGTTGTCAATTCCGGGCATCGAGTAATAGTCAATCTCTTAAGGCGTGGGAACATGGGTGGAGCCGTTTCTCTATAATCCTCCACATACCACCCCTCCAGGTTAGCCATTTCATATAAAGAAAGATACCTCAGTGCAGGGAATAATGATAATGCATCGCCTGTGGCGTTATTAATAATGTATTTGATGCCATCCATTCTACTAATAATGAGTTCTTCAAGATAAGGTAATTGCTCCAGGGGCGGGAGTTGTTCACATCTTTGGCAACCATCTAGGTTGATCTCAACCAGATTTTGAAGAAGTTGTCCGTCTCTAATCCACATTGAAAACTGTGTGCCCGGATAATCATGCAGACTGAGCACTTTTAAAGCGGCGTGAGGTTTCAGGGCTTCCAACACTTGTTCTGCATTTTCCACTGATGTTCCCCAAGACAGGGACAATGAGTTAATGCTTTGTCTGCTACTCATATTAGCTTCTTTTGCCTCATCCGCATTCTTCACCTCATGGAGGTCATACAACCCAAGTTCACCGTCAAGATTCCAATGCTTTAACTCTCCTATCTTGTTCCCCGCTTTCTCAGAGACAATGTATTTTGTCAATGTTTTCAAGCAACGCAATCGACTTAAACCAGACGGCATGATTTTTAGTTTTGGACAATCACTAAGATGAAGATGTCTAAGACTGTTCATGTACACTATGCTCATGGGAAGTTTAGCAAGTTGAGAACAACCATTCAGATTCAATGTTTGCAAATTAACAAGCATACAGATTGATTCTGGTAGTTCTCTTATGTCAGTATCAGAAAGTTTGAGATATCTTAGATGGTGCAAATATTCTATTGATGTAGACAGCAGCTTGTCAACATTTGCTTCATAACCCAACTGTAACACTCTGACCAACTTCAACTTTGACAATCCAATGAAGTTTGTTCCAACAGGTAATACAGTGCGAACGCTAGGGGCTCGATCACCCAAATCATTTCCTACATAACGATTTAATAGGAAATGACGGGTCCTTTTTGAAATTTTCTTGAATTCGTTACTTCCAGGCAATGTGGAGCACTCATCTCCAGTAACAAATTGTGCAAGGTCATGTATGAGATCATGCATCTTACAAAATCTGCGATGACCATGATAAATACCGTCAGAGCTATAATAATGGGTGATACCAGCACTCATATCAGTAACATTTTGCAGAAGAGATCTCCATATCAATTCACTGAAAATCTCATGGCCTTCAACGTCTATGTCTTTTCCAGTTTGAGATGGAATAAACCCATGAGCGATCCAAAACTGAACCAGCATATCTACTTCAATAACACTATCCTTCGGAAAAAGGGCACAAAAGGCAAAACATTTCTTCACTTCAGAAGGCAAATTAACATAGCTTAGCCACAACTCTGGTCTGATTTTATCTGTAGCACGTGGTATATCCCATATTTCATTATCTAACACAGCTTGCCATTGACTTTCTTCGATATTGGATTGCAAGAGACTCCCCATTACTTGTATTGCAAGAGGTAACCCTTTACACTTATTGACAATTTTTTTACCAATCTCTAGGAATTTTGGTTGTCTTGATAGACTTGTGGTGAATACTGTTCGTTCGAACAAAGCCCAGGAGCTTTCTTCTGATAAACCCTGTAGAAGACAAGATTTTTTTGCACCCATTATTCTTGAGCAGTTGTCATTGCGTGTGGTTACTAAAATTCTGCTTCCTTCTGCCCCATCAAG
This sequence comes from Dioscorea cayenensis subsp. rotundata, assembly GCF_009730915.1. Classification (NCBI taxonomy): domain Eukaryota; kingdom Viridiplantae; phylum Streptophyta; class Magnoliopsida; order Dioscoreales; family Dioscoreaceae; genus Dioscorea; species Dioscorea cayenensis. The sequence goes on from NC_052477.1 coordinate 23,739,270, forward strand.
AAGCAGATGTCTAAGTGCATCCCACTTCATGTGATCTTCATTCCAAACATCATCAAGTACAAGAAGATACCTCTTCTGCCCCAGTACTTGCCGTAGATCCTGCTGTAGCACCTCCATGTTTGTATCCGCATAAGGTTTCTTAGAGGCAGCGAGCATGATGTTTCTAGCAAGTTTTGCCACATCAAAATCATCAGACACACATACCCATATGCATAGTTGAAAGTGATTCTTCACATTTTCATCTCCATAGATCAACTGAGCAAGTGTTGTCTTGCCTAAACCGCCCATACCGACTATGGAAACCACAGCCACTTTCTCTTCAAAATGATCATGTATCAGCATCTGCACAATTTGCTCTTTATCTTCATCTCTGCCAATCACTTCTGAATCAGGTACATATGAATGTGTCTGTGGCCTATTCCTCCAAGGTCTGTTGTTGTTATTGTTGTTGTCTGCAACCTTAAAATTGAACTTGTGCATCTCCTCTATGACATCATCTATTCTTTTGTTGATGCTTTTAAGTTTGTGCCCCAACTGAAGTTGAAACAGGAGTGGGTTATGATGAAGAGAGAAAAAGTCACGCACCTTGCTTTTCAGGGGACCGTAAAACTCGGCCTTGCGCTGGATGAGTAGGACATGTGTGTTGGCCTGATTGAGAATGTCCTCAGCATCATAGGCAGCATCTTTGAGCAACATCAGCCATGACTTGACATTATCCTCCATGAGCTGCCTCTCCTCTGCACCTTGAACCAGAGGTTTGATTTGGACTAAATAGCTATCGAGCTTCTTCAGGTCCCCATCAACTCCTCCCCAAATTGGGCGCAGATATCGGATAACAGGAGAGGCTGTCAACTCGATGATCTGTCCCAAAACTGTTGAGAGAATAGCTTCCACGGCCATTGTTTCCGATGAGAGATCTGACAGTTGACTGAACACACTTCTCTTCTTAACGACATATTAATGGGAGACAGTTCTGGTGGTACACGCAAACGAGTCCACAGCCACTCATATTTGGCAAATATTTTAGATTTATGATAAATAATAAAAATATATAATAACGTTATAAATTAATTATTAACCAGCATAAATACTTATAAGCCATTTTTTAAAAAAGAATTTGACTAATTAATCTATCTATTTATTTTAATTATCAATAATTTTTTTATTTTTGATTTATTTTTAAATACTTTTCCACTATTAATTCTCACTCGTTCACAATACAATGGTACAATGGATTTTTCATAAACTTATTCAACCAGTAAACCTCTAAATTTTTTAAAATCAGCAATTTTTTTCATTAATTTAACTAAAAAATTCAAGGATTGCCAAATAAAGTTGAAAGTTTCAAAGAACCTATTGTTACTTTTCTTCTTTAAGCATGGTTCATCTTGAGAGGTTTCTCATATGGGAGAACATAAGTGGAGTTACTAAATGACTTGAGCCTTTCTCATTCTGCTCAATGAGTGGATAACTTGAAATTTAATACACTTATCTTGTTTAGTAAAATGCAGTGGTGATGATTTTCAAAATTTAATCTATAGTATGCAAATTGAAAATCCATCAAATATATGGATATGAATGTTGGATATTATATATGAATATGAATGTTGGAGCTTCTAAATAGCATCTATTTTATTAACCATGAGACTGGAATTATGACATTACACTAACAATTGTTCAAAAGAGCCCACAATACAAAACAAAGTTAAAATTGGAATTCTTCATGCCTTGATGATAAAGAAAAAGAGCATGAACCATTCTGCCTTCAATAGCCAGCTTGTCAGCAATACAATTATGATCTCTAGTGAATACTTAAGACCAGTTAAGATCCATCAGTTTGTAGGATTTCGTTTGAGGCTTGATACAAGTTGGTTCCATAGGTAATGAAATGGCTTTGATTCTCCAGGCTATGAGATTCTGCTGATTGCTAATAATAGCTGACAGCAACTGAGGATCCATTTATAATGAAATGAACTTTCTGCTTGTTGTCAAGAAATAATCACCACCAACTCCAAATCCTTGTTAGAAAGTTCCTTCAGAAAGAAAAACCCAATTGATCGCTTTCTCCTATGGAAATTTGTCTTGAACATGTTGACTCTTTATCAAGTGGAGATTTGCTTTGTCATAAATAGCATCAACTGTGCGACAAGCATATTGCAAATTCAAGCCAACACAAGTCCAAATCTTTGAAGGAAAAACACTCCAAATTTTTGTGCAAAATAATACATGAATCAGTGTAATGATTGCAAATAAACTAACCTCTTTAGTCCCACATCGGCTATGAGATAGACTTCTTGTGTGCATATAAGTGGTGGGCATCCTTCACCACTAGACCGGTCTTTTGGTGACACGCTCTCCTCACCACTTGTGTGCATAACAATCAGCTGGGCATCACCCTCTTGAGAATGAACTTTGGTCACTGCACAGAATAATTCACTTGGTGCAATGTAGTAATATAATATGCATCACATGAACAATTCACATAACAGAGTCACATGAACTATTGGGATTAATACATTACCACTTGGTGCAGTGTAGTAACTGATAAAATGACTAAAAGCGGGTTTGGAGAATGAGATCAATTCAAGGAAGCTGAATATACGAGAACTAGCAAGAGTACATCTCGAGAATTATGTACATTGAAAGACATGAGATCACCGGGAAAGATGCATCTTTTCCTCTGCTTTCCTATGCCAAGAAATGATAACAAGAACAAGTGTTAATTAACCATAAGAAGCACAATGAATATGCACAGATAAAACAAAGGCACACATGAAGCTTGAAAGAAGGACAAATTGAACTAGATTTTATTAATTAAGAATACCTAACAATTTTGATTGTGATCTTGAGACAATAGTAATAAAGAATATATTCACAGTTGCTAACTGAACTAATTAACTTTCTGTAGTGAAACTCTTTTCATTCAGTCTGATTCCAGACTTCAGGCACCTTTTTGGTAGTGTCAGGTGCATGATCTAATAATCATGTGTCTTCTCTCCCACAAAACTCTTTCTCATTCTTCAAAATAGATTGTTAATAAACCATTGAGAATATAAGATATTGGGAAATTATTTGGGAAAAGAAATACAGCTACGGTTCTAATTACAAACATACAAGGAAAAAGCAGTACCGATGACATAGTGCAAGACATAACATTTATGTTCCTTACACTATTGGTTTCATTTCTTTTACATGATTCAATTCATCATGATACAAGCACAGATAAAAGATTGAAAGCAAAAAAGAAATCGTGCTATTTTCTTATCTAAAGAAAACAATGACGCAAAATAAATATAAACCTTAAGATATACTCTGTTAGTTTTTTGAAATTAGAGTGCTTACAATTTGAGAAAATATTCACTAAAAAAAATAAAGATAACATATAAAACATTATCTTCTTTACATTTTAGGTTTTACTCTCTGCATTCGATTAGAGATTCTAATCACAATGTTGTGTCGTAAGTGCTAAATGTGGTCTTAACATTTATGGCTTTAAAATTAGTTGATGAAGTAGAAAACTTGTTTCTATCGGTAACAACTGGGAGAAAGTGAAGCATAAATTGAAAAGTGATAATAATTATATTTTCAACAAACAAAAAAAATAAAAGAGAAATTAAAACATAAAGAGAACAGGGACAAGGTTGCACCTTAAAAATATGCTTGTTGAAATAAGAATTCGTCGCAATGGCAATGCATTTGTTCCTAACTTGGTATGAGAGTAGTGCTACTTGAAGCAGGAACAGGGCTTATTATTTATCCTTTCATGATGTTATAGACAAGCCGCTAATAGTGTCCTTCCAAGGCTGCTTTTTATGTATCTTTCTGAGATACTAGAGATAAGGTGGAAATAGCCTCCTCCTGGACTGCATCGCCTCTCTAGCTTAGGGCATCCACTGATTTTAAGCCGTTTAACAGTAGGACGCTGCTATTGGAGGCCTTCTGGGAATGACTTCAGCGCTGGATAATCTTCAATAGATAGATATTGAAGGGTAGTCAGGCCTTGCATCCCTTCTGGCGAAGACTCCGGCTTGGGACATTCAGATAACTATAATTTGGATAACAAACTGAGGCGTCCAATATCTAAACATAAAGACTTGATGCTTGGACAATTGCGAACCGACAAGCTTTTGAGCGATGTGGGGCAGTTGGGTAATTCTATCAGGGCATCACAGTCAGAAACAACAAGAACCTCTAGAAACGGTAGACCACAATCTCCTTGTGATGATGCACCTGTCAAATTCTTACATTACCTAATATTTAGAGACCTGATAGACTGCAGACCTCTTAACATCTCATCTGGCCAGGACACCAACTCTTCAAAATGTGTCATCTCGAGATCTTCAAGAGAGGTAAGGTTTCGCAAAGCCACTGGTAATGACAATTGACTGCAATCATCAATCCTTATATTCACATATCCCAGTACTGGGATATGTGAATATAATACATGGCCTATTCCTCCAAGGTCTGTCGTAATTGTTGTTGTTGACGTCGTCGTTGTCTACAACCTTGAAATTGAACTTGTGCATGTCCTTTATGACACCATCTATTCTTTTGTTGATACTTCTAAGTTTGTCCCCTGACAGAAGTTGAAACATGAATGGGTTATGATCAACAGAGAAAAAGTCACACACCTTGCTTCTCAGGGGACTGTAAAGCTTGGCCTTGCTCTGTATGAGCAGAACATGCGTGTTGGCCTGGTCAAGCATGTCGTCAACATCAGCCAGGACTTGAGAGCCTGATCCATGAGCTGCCTCTCCTCTGCATCTTCAACCAGATGTAGGATTTGGAGTAAATACCTGCAGAGCTTCTCCAGCTCCCCATCAACTCCTCCCCAAATAGGGTGCAGATATTGGAGGACAGGTGGTGCTGTCAACTCGATGATCAGTCCCAAGGCTTTCGCCCACGGCCATCATTTCCAACTAGAGTTTCAGAGAGTCAACCGATTTGTAACTAACAGTAAACTCAGGTTTCCCTTTTCTTTTCATTTTTGTGCTTTGATTTATTTCTTCAAACACATATGGGTGACATTTGTGTTTTCATTCATTATGATGCAAATTGCCTATCATAAACATTATTTATATTTTTTGTAACAATTTGATACTAATTATTTTAATGTTAGGGCCGTTAGGCCAACTTTGTCTTTGCTATTGCTTTGTTTTGTTTGTTGCGTGTGAGGAAGCGCGGAACTAGTGTGGCAATTCATCGAACACTTGGTGTGCAATATCACAATACCTAGCAATCACACAATGAATGGGCAATGCAAGGATAACATACAACCAATCTCACAAGAATAAAGTAAGAGACACCAATTTAACGTGGTTCGGCTAAGAACAAGCCTACATCCACGGGAGAACAATGCTTCACTATATCATGGGGGATAACAAGAGTACAAGAGTATAAAAAAATAGGCATAAAACCACAAGAGAATTACCAAGCCTTAAGAACTAACCTTACCTCAAAAACAAGGGTCTTACCTTGCTTTAATGAGATCAAGCAAGAACAAGAGCTCTCATCTACACCACTCTTTTCACTCTCCAAATACAAGAGAACTCACCCTCTCTATCTTTCTCTCATTACATAACACCCAACAAACATAACCCTATATAAACAATAGAGCAATCTAGATCGTTGAATTAAAAGAGATCAAGATTTTGGCTTCATCACAAGGATATCAAGCCAATATTTAACAATCCCCCACTTGAAGACAAATCTTCAATCAAGCATCAAGCATTGTCCTCCAAACATCCGGGTTACGTCTCCACTAACCCGGAAAGCCTCCTACAATGAGAAGTCTTCTCTGTAGGCACAACCTTTGTCAACAAATCCGCAAGGTTGTCATTTGTGTGGATTTTATCAACATGTAAATATCCACGCTCCAAAGCTAGCCGAATAAAGTGGTACCGCACATCAATGTGCTTTGTTCTAGAATGAAAAGCCGCATTCTTAGCAAGATGTATCGCACTTTGACTATCACAATGCAACACATATTTTTCTTGTACCACTTCAAATTGATTAAGCACATGCTTCAACCAAATCATTTCTTTTGCTCCTTCGGTCAAGGCAATATATTCCGCTTCCGTAGTATACAAGGCAACAATGTCTTGAAGTTTAGACATCCAACTCACCGCACCACCACCAAATGTGAAAACATAACCCGTAGTGGACTTCCTTGTCTCTCTACAACCGGCATAATCAGAATCAACATAACCATTAACCACCAATGAAGAACCTCCAAAGCACAAGCATAAATTTTGTGTACCCTTCAAGTAACGAAGAACCCACTTGACGGCTTGCCAATGCTCCCAACCGGCACAAGACATATACCTTGAAACAACCCCCACTGCATAAGCAATATCCGGCCTTGTACATATCATAGCATACATCAAGCTACCAACCGCGGAGGTATAAGGAATATTTTCAAATTTATCATCCTTTGGAGAACTCTTCTTTGATAGATTAAAATGTGCCGCTAGAGGTGTAGAAACCGGTTTGCAATCAACCATTCCAAATCTTTCAAGAACTTTGCCAATGTATTCGGATTGACTCAACCACAACTTCCCATGCTCTCTATCTCGGTGAATGCGTATGCCTAGAATCTTCTTTGCAACGCCAAGATCTTTAGTAGCAAACTTCCTTGACATATGGAGCTTCAAGGACTTAATTTCCTTTCAATCATTGCTAGCTATCAACATATCATCCACATAAAGCAACAAGCAATTAAACATGCCACATGTGGAACCCTTGAAATAAACACAATGATCAAAATCACATCTACAATAACCCTCATCTTGCATAAAAGTGTCAAACTTCTTGTACCATTGTCGAGAAGCTTGCTTCAAACCGTACAACCCCTTCTTCAACTTGCACACCAAGTTAGGATTAGACTTGTTAGCAAAGCCTTCGGGTTGAGACATATAAATTTCTTCTTCAAGGTCACCATGCAAGAAAGCTGTCTTGATGTCAAGTTGTTCAAGCTCCAAATCAAGATTAGCCACCAAAGATAGAATAACTCTTATGGAGCTATGCTTCACCACCGGAGCAAATATTTCATTAAAATCAATACCATGCTTTTGACCATAGCCTTTCACCACTAGTCTTGCCTTGTACCTTTTTGATCCATCGGCTTCATGCTTTATCACATACACCCATCTATTCTTTAATGCTTTCTTTCCACTTGGAAGCTTCACCAAGTCTCAAGTTTGGTTCCGATGCAAAGAGTCCATCTCTTCATCCATAGCCTTTTGCCACCTAGCTTTCTCAAGACAATTTTGTGCTTCATGAAAAGACTCGGGCTCACCCGCATCAGTAAATAAAGCATAATACAAGGATGGAGAATACCTTTGGATGGGTTTAGGAGTCCTTGTAGATCTCCTCAAAATTTGTGGAGACTCAAATTCTTGTTCTTCCTCGTTAACATGAGCATCTTCTTGCTCAATCACCTCCATGCTATCATCATGGCCACCAACATCACCATGGCCATCTCCATCATCATGATCTTGAGAATGAATTTCTTCTACTTGCCGAGGAGGAACACAAGAGTCAACTTGCATGCGAACAAGTTTCTCATCCTTTTGCTCTTCATGATGGCTTTCTTTAAACATCACATTCTCATGAAATATGACATCACGACTTCTAATTGTCTTCCTTTCAATTGGATCCCATAACCTATAACCTCTATCATCACCACCATAACCAAGGAAAGCACATCTCCTTGATTTCAAATCAAGCTTACTTCTCTTTTCGGAAGGCACATGCATATAAGCTTCACAACCAAAAACTCTTAAATGATTATAAGAGATTTTCTTACCACTCCAAAGAATTTCCGGAACATCACCATCCAATGGAGCACTTGGTGATCTATTGATGAGGTATACTGCCGTATTTGCCGCTCAGCCCAAAAAGAACTTAGGAAGACCGGAGTGAGACAACATACTTCTTACCCTTTCCACAATGGTCCTATTCATTCTTTCTGTTATAACCAGGGTTCACTGTAGATTGATATAGCCCATTTCTATAGATTTTCAGCCCAATACTGTAGCAACCCTGATCCCTGTAGTGGGATCGGGTTCTCGTAGCGACTTGTTCCTGTAGAAGCCTGGTTTGGTAGAGGTATGTTACTGTAGCAGACCGTTACTGTAGCCTCCCGAGTTCTCTTAAAACCTTTCTTCTTCTTCTTTCCTTGCTTTGGCCGAACCCTTCCCATTTCTTTTTTTTTTCCGGCGAGGTTTCCGGCGAACCAAGCATCCTTTCTCTTCCTCCCTCACCCTTGAACTTGGTAAGCTTCGATTTATGGTTTTATACCGTATTTATTCTTGTATTTTCCTTGTTTTAGTTTTTTTTTTTTTAAACCTAGAATTTCTCCATGTATTTGCATGTTTATAGGTTTAAATTGAAGCCTTTGACTTGATTGATCTTGTGTGAGAATGCTTGTGATGAAATTTCTTGAATTGGTGTTGTAAATTTGGAGAAAATCTTAGTTTAAGAGTCGGTTTTACTGTAGCAATTCCGAGGTTACTGTAGGACCTGCAATATTTAGTTGTTTCTTTGATTTCTTTGGATTAGATTGAAGCTAAAACCCCTAGGAATTCATTGGTAACCTTTAAACCTAGTTTTGAGCTAATCCTAGGATCGAATTAGGGTTGTTTGTTAGAAACTTAGGGTTTTTCTTGTTTTTTTTGTTTTTGTTAAATTTTGTTGTGTTTTGTTATGCTTTGGCAAGGAGAAGAAGTCTTGGCTCGAGGCAAAAACTTAGCTGAGGAGTAACTTGCGAGGAAGACAAATTGCCGATCCTGTGAGTGGAATTATTTAGCATATGTGTGTGTGTGTGTGCATATCATATTTCAAGTAAGTTTTATTGATTTATACTTGTTTGGTATTTTGGTGAATGATAGCTCTTATTGAGAAAATCTTGGATGTCTCTTTTGGCTTTTGTTTTGTTATCGTGGAAATTGTGATTGATATATGTATCCATGAGTTTGTGAAATCTTTATTTTGTATGAAACTTGAGATTTGTTATGGAAATCTTTGATTTGGTGAAATCCTAGGCTTGAAACAAATTTGGAATTGTTGAAAAGATAGGATTTCCTTGTTGCTACTTGTGTTGGGACTTGCAAATTATTTTGTATTAAAAGTTTGGGCTTTGCTTATGTGTTTATCTTGTTCTCGTGCAAATGGCCGAGGTATTATTGATTTATGATTATGGATGGATATTGTACTCCGAGTGGAGTTATGTTTATTGTGGTGATTTGTTCTGGTGATATCTTCATCGCAGAGGGCGGTCTCCCACGGCCACTGCTGAGGTGGTGTGTCGACCGGCTGATTACTACGAGGGCCGCTCGGTGGGAGTGTAGAGCCCCGGACCCGGATATTCATCGGGTAGCCGGAGTCACCAACCCGGTGAACTCGATGGGTCAACGTCAAGGGCATGAGTACCTTGGCGGCTCGAAACCTAGCCATGGCACGGCGAAGATTTAGAGTTTTTCTAGACCATGTTATGTTGGGTGAGTGTTGGGTATTATGTTTGTTTCAAAAACCATGTTTTTATGATTTTTTTGTGTTGTAAACCCTAGTTGGGGTAAAAAGGGTTTTCTTGGTATTATTATGCTCGTTTTACTCCCTTTTAAAGACTTCTATTATGCATGTTAAAGTTTCTAAACTAGTATTATTTTGGTAAAAGCATGTATTTTTGATGATTTGTTATTATTTTTCATCGTTGGTGTATTTTTCTGCTAAAGTTGTGCTAACCTCCCCTCACTGAGTAACTTGAGTTACTCATCCCTCTTTCTTCCTCCCAGTCTGTTGTAGGAAGTAGGTGTGACTGTGTGGCAGCGTACTGGGCATTTACTACTGTTCTATCATCTGTTGTAGTTCCTTCAGTTCATATATGTTGTTGTTGTCATGGAACATGTTATAAGACCTATGGATCCACTAGTGTGTAGAAAACTTGTTGCATGGTTTAGTATTTAAATACTCTTAAACTTCTGTGTATTACCATTTCCTACTGTTGTTAGGGTTGTTTCCCTGTGTATTTTGTGAACCTCTGTATTTTCTGTATCCTACTTTTGTTGTTGTTGTTGTTGATACTATCGTTGTGTAATATTGTTCCTTTCTACTCTGTATCTGCAATATAGATATATTGTTGAATTCCAGGTGTATTGATCAGCCTTGCGGCATCCTGAGGGTTGAGTGACGGGGTATCCCTCCTCGGGATTGCTGCGGCGATTGTCGCGTCCGGTGGGTCCGCAGGTCGGGCCGTGACACTTTCAATAACACCATTTTGTTGTGCGGTGTAAGGAACCGTCTTCATTCTCTTGATGCCACTCTCCGCACAAAAACCATCAAAAGCACTAGAGCAAAACTCTCCACCATTGTCGGTTTGCAAGCATTTTATAAACCTTTCACTTTCTTTCTCAACACGGGCCTTGAACTTCTTGAAAGTTTCAAAAACTTGATCCTTGGATGCTAATGGATAAAGCCAACACTTTCTAGAATAATCATCCATGAAAGTAACAAAATAAGAAGCACCACCAAGAGACTTGACATTCATAGGGCCACAAACATCGGAATAAACCAACTCCAATGCCTTCAACTTTCCATGAGATTCATGCCTCTTAAAATTTACTCTATGTTGCTTACCCATGATGCAATGCACACATAATTCAAGAGATGAATTCTCAAATAAAGGAATAAGCTTTTTATCTTGCAATACCTTCATTCCATGCTCACTAAGATGTCCAAGCCGACTATGCCAAACATGCACATCATCATGTCCACTTGCCGACATACATCTTTGAGGTGAACCAAGAAAAGTATATAAGCTTCTATCCTTTTGCCCCTTCAATACCGTCATACAACCCTTGGAGATTTTCCATGATCCATTGCCAAAAGTAACCACATAACCGGCCTCATCAAGTTGCCCCGCCGAAATGAGATTCTTTGTTATCTCAGGAACATGCCTCACATTAATCAATGTATGCTCCTTCCCATTTGCTTGCTTAATAACCACATCACCAATGCCCAAAATTTTACAAGCACGATCATTGCCGAGGTAGACATTACCATAATCAACCTTTTTATAAGTGGAGAAAAATGATCGATCCGGGCATATGTGAAATGAAGCACCGGAGTCCAACACCCAAGTATCTATGGAAGAAGATACCATACAAGCAATGCTTAATGTGACTCCATCATCACTTTGAGATCCTATGCTTGCTTCACCATCAACTTGCTTCCCCTTTCACTTGCTCTTCAAAAGATTACAATCATTCCTCACATGACCTTGTTTCTTGCAATACCAACAAGTAACAACCCGGCCCCGTGACTTTGATCTTCCCTTTGCTTGTGACTTGCCCTTACTAGCCAAAACATCATCCTTTTGTTGAGACCTTCCTCTTTCACCGGCCGCTAGTACTTGACTTGAGTCACTAGACATTTGTGAAGAAGCCCTTCTAGTCTCCTCACTACTCAATGAAGAAACAACATCATTCAACTTGAACTTGTTCCCCATTGTATTTGCCACGGTAGTAACAAGAGTATCCCAACTTGGAGGCAAAGAGCTCAAAAGTAGCAAGCATAAGACCTCTTCATCAAGATTTACCTTTAGAGCCTTTAATTGTGCCACAATAGAGTTAAACTCATTCACATGCTTTCGCACTGTGACACCATCCTTCATTTTCAAGAGAAATAACCTCTTCATGGCATGCATCGTATTGATACCCGATGGTTGCTCAAAAGATTGCTCTAAAGTACTCCAAAGTTCATGAGCGGTCTTACATTGATAAACATCAAACAAGATGGATGGCGAAATACATGGCCTTATCACCGACAAGCATTTTCGATCAAGAACCTTCCATTGTTCATCACTCATAGATGAGGGTTTAACATCATTCCCCAATAGTGGTAGATCCAACTCCTTATAGACAAGGTGATCCTCCATCATTATCTTCCATATTGGCCAATTGTCCTCCTTGAGCTTTTCAAACTCCATTGCCTTATCCATTGCTATGAAATCGAATCACCACCAATACAATCCCCAATTCTTTCAATTGCAAGCTTAGACAACCTCCACAATCCTAGAACGAAACTCTGATACCAATTGTTGCGTGTGAGGAAGCGCGAAACTAGTGTGGCAATTCGTCGAACACTTGGTGTGCAATATCACAATACCTAGCAATCACACAATGAATGGGCAATGCAAGGATAACATACAACCAATCTCACAAGAATAAAGTAAGAGACACCAATTTAACGTGGTTCGGCTAAGAACAAGCCTACATCCACGGGAGAACAATGCTTCACTATATCATGGGGGATAACAAGAGTATAAGAGTATAAAAAATAGGCATAAAACCACAAGAGAATTACCAAGCTCTAAGAACTAGCCTTACCTCAAAAACAAGGGTCTTACCTTGTTTTAATGAGATCAAGCAAGAACAAGAGCTCTCCTCTACACCACTCTTTTCACTCTCCAAATACAAGAGAACTCACCCTCTCTATCTTTCTCTCATTACATAACACTCAACAAACATAACCCTATAAAAACAATAAAGCAATCTAGACCGTTGGATTAAAAGAGATCAAGATTTTGGCTTCATCACAAGGATATCAAGCCAATATTTAACATTGTTCGCCAAAACAGTGCTTTGATGATAAAGCAAATCATAAAAAAAAACACCAACTTGCATGCAACAAACAAGGAGCACACCAAGAACCTATTTTTGTTTTCATTCATTATGATGAGAATTACTTACCAATTACCATAAACATTATTTTATATTTTTTTAACAACTTGATGCCCATCATTTCAAGGTTAGGTGCACAATTTGTCGCTATTGCTTCTATTTTGCGAACAGAGAAGTGCATAAATGAGAAAGCAAATCATATAAAACACCCAACTTTCACAGTAACAACCAAGGACCACACCAAGAACTCACTGAAACAATCATCCTTCCCATGCATTAGACTAACCAAATATAGATTGTACAGTTTTTATTCATCTAAACACACTACGAAGAAGAAAAGATTAATATCAAGAACTCACTAATATCAAAGGAGGGATCACTAATTTATTTTTTTATGAAGATATGGAAAAACTAACCTAAATAATAATGTAAAATTGAATTCTTCTACCTGTCACTAATTTTAACATACTTGATGAATGATATATCAATACACGTTCATATATTTTTTTAATACATGTAAATTAGCTAAGATTTACAATAGAAAAGAGGAATAGTTTAGGATAATCAGTAGACCATAGCATCTTTCCAAAATAACTCAAACAATGCATGACTGAACCACAAATCAATATTCTTGAAAAAACCATATATCAGTCGTGCCAATGTAGATGTATGAAGAGGTAAAAGCTTAGAATTTAACAAAATAGGAGGTAATCATATAGGTAATTTTAAAAAGAAGTAGAGGCCATGCTTATATAAATTTGAAGAAATAAACTAATAAAATCAGGCAAAATAGAGGTTAGTTAAGCTGCATAGTACAGAGCACGTTCACATAATTTTTAACATTTTCATGTTAAAAGGGTAGGAGTTGTTAGTTAGTTCATATAAAAAAAACATAGCAACATAATGATCAGCATGATAAAAGAATGAGCGGTTCAAACACCTACCACCAGTAAATTGATTTGTTTTTTTTTTTGTTTGATTTATGTTGCTCAATGTTTATTCTCAACGGATTATGGCATTGTCAATCCGTTCTTCCAAATGAGTGACCAGTTTTTTACAAACAAAAGTATATCATGCGATGAGGTAAAGGTGCATTGGCACTAATAAAAATTTTGAAGCATTTATTTGATGATTGATTAATTAAAATATACGAGGTGGCATATGTTGGGGGCATCACATTTCATGGTCATAGTTAAGGGAGCAATGGAACTGTCTGGATGATGAGCTTATATTAAAACAAAACTTATGTTGATCAAATAATTAAGAAAACTATAGTAAGGATATACATGCGCACTTTGACTCTGGTTTTGAGGATTAATGTCCCGTCTTCTATAGAGGTTAGACAACTTTTCCACTCTATTTTATTTCCTTCATTAATTTTTATTTTTGTTTACCTACTTATTCTTATGTCATCAATGCTTGTTATTGTTAGGATTATGCCCTCGAATGCCAACGAGGATACTTGTATTTGGGCATTTTATTTGTATTATACATTCTTATTCTTATTAAATAGGCATTTATTTTGATGTTCATATAAATCTTGTGATGGCATTATAATTAGTTTGAATATCATAGTCCATGTGTATTAAGTTAAACTTTCTACTCTTTGTGGGATAAAGAGAAGAGCACTAGAAGGGTTTGGTACTTATACACTTAAATAGTTCGCAAATCAGAGAATCTTTAATTGGGCGTTAAAGGTTCATAAGGATTTGTATGGCATATACTTTGACAAAGAGCGCTAGTTGAACACTATGGAATAGTGTCATAAATACATCATTGGGAATTGGTGTATTCGAACATGACTCGCAACAATCCAATCACATGGGTTTTACTCTTTGACAGTCAATGATTGGGATTGTTGGTTATGATCATATGAGTGGACCTTAGACCTGAGGTATCATGATCACAATGTACTTGTGACGTCTTGTCTGTTACTAGAGTTGTTAGGCTCAGTTTACCTTTTGGTAGGGCCAACCTCGAAGTGCGACTATGTCGAGCAAGTAGCAATTGTGAGTGATCACCAAGAAGGAATTCGTTCTCTCGGAAGTAAACGAGTCGGTATCCTATACGATTATAAGTATGTGAGATTAGAAGACATTGACCAAGGTAGTCAAACTAATCGTGTGGGACACGAAGGGTAGTTTGGTAATCTCACCATACTATAGTTATTTGCATATGATCGAGTTCAGCGAGTTTGACAATTACCATGGCTCTCACTCGGTTGGGATACAAGAACGAAAAGTTTATACACATATGGTAATCATAATCGGAAAGGTTCGTAATGATCTACTCATTCGTGTTTAGTTGGGCTACGACGTGGGGCCACGGAGCTGGCTAGGTGTCACCCACGTCCTTTGGTATCCTCCCATTGCCAATCAGAACGAACCTAGAGAGTCACGCTTAAAGGGATAAAAAATCAGTCTCGTTTTGAGTACAGGGGTAAAATTGTCAATTTACAATTTTACTTCATGGGATGAGTGAAATTGTAAATTGGTCTAGGGTTTTTGTCTTAAGTTTAAATTTTGATTTAAATTCGATGGAGTCGAATAGATAATCAAAATTATGAGGACTCAAAGATAAAAGTGGTTTTAGTTAGATTAGGACTCATATTTCTAATAGAACTTCTATGGTAATGTTTATCATATTATGAATGTTCATATTTTGAATAAGACTTCATAGTTCAATGATGTTTATCATATTATGAAGGTTCATTTTCGAATAGAACTCATAATTGAATAATATTTATCATGTTTTATGAAGTTTCTATAAATATGACTCCTCTCCAACTATAGACCGAACTCAATTAATTCTCTAGTGAGAAAATCCCCTAGCTCTCTCTTCCTCTCTAACCCTAGCCGCTATTTGGAGAAGAAGAGGAGATTGTGTCTTAATTCCGGCGTGTGATCTAGAGGCGTTGAACTTTTGTTCGGCGCTAGGAGATCTACGACAATCCAAGAGATAAGTTCAGCGCATCAAAAGAAAGAAAATCATCAAGAGGTAATTTTCTAGGCCTTTTAATTAAATTAAGATGCTCATTAAAACAATTAGAATATATATCATAAATATATTATTGCTTCCGTGTGCCCTTTTAATGTTATTTAATTTTTGCGATATTACCTAACAGTTATTTCATTCACTTTTAAAAGCAAACCATTTTGTGGATCAAATCAGTTCATCCAGAATGACCTTTTTCCCTTGTAATGTTGAGAAAAATAACTTCGCAGAAATTTCCCTCTAGATCATCATTAGGCTTTTTCCATGAAATTACCCTCCTATTGAGTCCTTGGCTTATTCCCATAAGAGATTAGCCAGTCAACACATTCTCCTTGCAATAATTTGGAAATCAAATGTGGCTCCTAGAGTCAAATTTTTTATTTGGTCATTCATTAACTTCAAGGTGTTCATCCATAAACAGTGGCAGCCTTCACCTGTACCTAGTGCCCCTTGGGCTCCAACTAATGGGCCACTTGTTTTTCTATTACGCAAATTATTATTTAATAAAAACAATAAAAAAATTTGCTAAAAGTTCGCCCAGAGCCTCGTATTTACTAAGACTGACCCTCTTCATAAGAAGAATGAGAATAGTAATACCTTTATTGGGAATTGTGCTTTCCTCGTGTGTTTTTGATATGTTACATAGAAGTTAGCAATAATCTCCTAGATTGCATTGCTTCTCCAGCTCCAAGCATCCTTTGAATGATAGTGTTGGTTGACTGTTCTGTGCATTTCTGATAAAAGAGCTATAACCAACTTCCATTAAACCCATGCAAAGAAGGTCAGGTAAAATCAACAGTATAAATTTTATGTAAATGATTTGATAACCTAGAAGATCAAACAAACTACGTTGAATTTTGACATTCTCAATCTGGTGCAAGTGGTGAGACCAATGCAATTGAATGAACTTCTGTTTTTCACCTAAAATAGTTGTACTCAACTTCTGAATCTCAAAGCAGCCTCCTTTCCTTTTAAATATCTTGGTGTTCTGATCTCTCCCAAAAGAATTGCTTCTTCGGCCTTCATGCACATGGTAGATAAGATTAGTCTCACTTGTAAGCATTGGAGTAATTTCCACCTCTCCCCAGCTGCTAAAACTGTCCTGATTAACTCTATTCTCCTCTCAATTCCCACTTATACTCTGTCTGTTTACCCGATTCCAGATGGAATTCTATCCGAGATCACCAAGGTGGTCAGGAAATTTTTCTGGAGCAGGGATAGTATTGGAAAGGGCATCCATAATGTGAGTTGGAATGTTATTAACGAAGGTAAGACTGAGGGGGGAATTGGTATCAGGAATCTCGCTCTTGCTAAATATTCTCTTATGGCCAAGCATGTTTTCAAGTATTTGAACAATGATGATGCTTTTTGGGTCAATATTCTAAAATTGAAATACGGTAATATTAATTTTTGGAAGAACTCCACTCTTGTCAATTGTTCCTAGTTCTTTCGTAGCATCTTCAGAACTGCTGATCGTATTAAACCATTTTGTCGCATCAACTCAGTGAATGTTAATTGCACCTCTTTCAATTGGGACCCGTGGTGTTTCGACATCCCTCTTGCTCTCAAACCTACATACATTAATATGGATGTGGATTTTGATCAATTTTCTATTTCTGATTTGGTTCGTAATACTGCTTGGGATACTACTCAGCTCAATATTATTTTTGGTCCCAATGCTAACTTGCAGGATTTTGCCCTATGTAATATTGACAACAACTCTTGTAATCATTGGGGCTGGAATCCCACCACCAAGCATATTAATATCTCAACGTCTGTGTACAAGCACCTAAATCACTTCAATTCTTTATCTGATTCTTAGAACGGCTGGGCAATGCTTTGGAAACTTTATATTGCTCCTAAAGTGAAACACTTTCTTTGGACCTTGTTCCACGGCCGGCTCTCTACCTATAACTATCTTTTTCATTTGAATCTGGGTCCCATTGCTAATTGTATCCTTTGTGGCCTTGCCCCGGAGACTACGGAGCATCTGTTTGCTGAATGCTCTAAATCTCAGTTGATTTGGTCTTATTGTAGTGTGTAGGTTAATACTCATATTCAGTTTCCTAACGGTTTTGCATCTGGTAATTGGCTTACTAATGGAAATCATCCCATGATATTAATCTCCACCATTGCTGCTATTGCCTGGTTCATCTGGAAACTTCGTTGTGATGTTATTTTCAGGCATACTAACCCCAATTTCCCAACTGTTGTTTGTAAAGCTTTAGCTCATGTGCAGCAATTTAGCAGGAGTTGTTGTAACCTTCTTGGCCAGAAGTTCATCTTGGGCAATTTCTCTAGTGCTGATGGTCTATTCCTTTTTTCGCACGTCAACTGCAATCAACGCACCGGGATAAGCTCGACTGGCTTCTTCATTACCAACACTGATTATGTCATATTGCTTGCTGGTTGCTGTTCCCATCCGTTGGACGGTGCAACCAGAGACGACCTCGTTGGCCTCGGCATTGCCCTTCGCGCAGCTGCGGACTATCATTGTTCTATCAAGCATATCTGCGTCAATACCTCTGATATTCCTGCAATCATCAATAGACCGGCCCAAGTCACCACTTGGCGATTTAATTCTCAGATTGTGGATATCAGACTTTATTGGGCAGCCATGGCTCCCCAGCTATACATTGTATACCAACTTCCTGGATGCACCCTGTTGTCTCTCTTGCTACCCATGGTTTTAATTATTCAGCATTGAATCTGTTTTTGTTTGGTCGCGAGATCCCACATTGGATCATGAAGACTTTCACTGTTGCTGGATTTGTGTTTAGTTAGCTTCGTTGTTTTCGGTTCCTTTGTTTTCCTGGTTTTTAGTTCCTTGTGTATCTTATTTCCATATTAATATAATAGCCCTTCGGGTTCTTTTTTTCAGAAGCTCAAGCAGAAGTAAGATATTTGCTCAAACAAGAATCAGCTAATAAATCATCAAATAAGAAAAATTAAACAAAATTACTCCAAATTCACAAGAATCAGCTGCACATCACATCACCAATCAAATCTTAACTCTGGTCCCTGCATAGAATAATTTACTAGCATCAAACACCTGTATAAAAAAAATTAAAAACAAAGTTAAAAAAAAAAGAAATCCTGCACCTGATGAACTCTTAGCTCAGTATTATTACAATTTCAACAACAAGGAGTACATTCACTGACAAAATGATTAGAGCGCTTGAATAGTTAGATCAATTGTGAGAAGTTCTATAAACGAAAACTAACAGCTTTATACACCACAAGAGTTCCATATATTGATCATAAAGATGGACACTTTCCTGTATGAAGAAGATGCATGGTGATAATAAAAAGGAAGGTTTATTAATAGCATATTCGATGGATAAAAATAACTCAGATTAATATTAGAATAGAAAATCATATGATTATGAGCTATTAATTAAGAACACCATTCCATCTTTAATTGTGATCACTGATCTTGCATGTCTTTCCGTGTCCTGGCAATATATATTGAGGATTTGAGGCAATAATATAGAAAAACATATTCACAGGTAGGACCGCAGCATCAAGCTTGCTACTTGAAAATAAGAAAAATGCTCTTCCTTATCATTTGGATTCCAGGCATTCAGGTCCTTGTTTTTTCTTATGTAAGGTGGATATCGACACAATTTGATAAGCATGCTTTTCTCCCACCAAAATCTTGCTCAAGGTTCAACCAAACCAATTTTAAAGAAAATTAATTAAATAAATAAATATAAGACATTGTAAAGAAGACAATAATGTTAGTGGAGAACTTATAATAACCTCAACAAAATCCAAGACATGTGAAATTATTGAAACCAACAAAGTCAGTGGTCTTGTTTCTAGCACATTAAGGAAAAGGCAGCAACAATGACTTGCTTCAGGACGTCCCCATTCATGTTTCTTGCTCTATTAGAACACAGGAAAAGAGTATTTGATAATAATAAAAAGGCAGTCTATCTTCAAGATTGTCTACATGATTCAGATTATTAAAATAAATTTCCGCATTCATCGTGATAATAAAAGCATGGATAACAGATTGAAATTAAGAAACAAATCCAGCTAGTCATCTTATCTAAAACACATAATAATGATGCAGGAAACATACAAACTTAGGTCCTAGGTGAAACTATTTCATAAAGGCAACGACCATGTGCTAGAAGAACTCTCATGGATTATATTTTCACAAACAAAAGAAACAAAAGATAGCTACAGCAAAAAAGATTATAACTTCACAATAAAGGAAGAAAGCAACACCTCATAAGTCATAATCATTGGTTTGATAAGATAAAAATGTGTGAAGCAAGCAGCACAGCATATGAAAAATGGCAAGAAAAAGAAAAAATTCATGGCAATGCATTTGTTCATACTTGGTACGTATCAGCAACATTGCTTCATATGTATGTTATCAGCAACAAAAAGAAAAAATTCCTGAGCCTCTCTGAGTTTCCTAATGGCCCCTCCGGGGCCCAAATCTCCTCCCCCGCATCAACCTGGACTACTACCTGGAATCTCCTAGGCCAAAGTCGTCTCCTCCGCTCCGAAGGATGATATTCATGACCCTCCACCGTATCTCAAGCGAGAGCATTTTGAAAAAATCAAGAAATCAACTTCAACTGCAATCAGTATTGGCCATGACCTTTGGCAACACTCAAGGGATAGCATGTAGGCCTCCCTTTATGCTAAGTTCCTGGGCAAAGCGCTCCCCCTTGAACAAGCTAAACTTGCTTTGGTTGACGCTTGGAGAGGGCTTGGACAGTTCACCGTCGCGGATCTTCCCAATGGTTATTACTTTGTTAAATGTGAATCTTCTGAAATGCAGGATAGACTCCTGTGGGATGGGCCGTGGACTGTGGCCGGTAGGATCCTCCAACTCTCTCCTTGGTCGGAGAGCTTCCAGCCCGCTTTTAAGCAACTTTCCACTGCTGCGGTTTGGATTCAAATCTACCATCTGCCCATCGAGTTATGGGGGGGTATGGGGGGGAGGGAGAGAGAGAGAGATTCTTGAGTTGGTAGCTTCTCAATTTGGTTGTGTTCTCAAGGTTGATGAGCATACTCTGAAATGTTCTCGGGCAAAGTTTACCCGAGTCTGTATTGAAATTAATCTTGAACAGCCCCTTTAGTAGGGAACTTGGGTTAATTACGGAGGCTTCTCGGTCTTTGTCCTTGTTCTCTATGAAAAGCTTCCGGTCTTTTGTTATAGGTGCGGGAGAATTGGTCACGGAGAAGCAAACTGTTCTTTTGTCGGCAGTCAATCATGTCCGGGTCCTCATGTGCCCTCTGATCTGGTGGATTCAGAGCAGGTGCAAGAGGATCCTGAGATGTTGATTGATGGGGTCGGCAAGGGAAAGGAGGGCTTCTCTGTCAATCACTCTGGCCCTCAGCCTCCTCCTGAACCTGACAGTGACTTTGGGCCATGGTTAAAGCCCAGGAAAAAGCATGTTGCTTCGCGCGGGCGCGGGGGGAGTCGTGTCGGAGGGCCTGGTGGCTCTCGTGGTGGTAGCCAAGGTGGTGCTAGGCTTCCATCTTCGGGGGCCTCTCGCGGGGACGACGACCTTGATCCTGACGCGTGGCCCCCTGCATGGACGCCCTCAGCCCACATGGCTGATCAGCCCGGCATACAGGTGACACGTGGTGCTTTCTTGGGACGCGGTGGACTGAGGCGTGCTTCTCACGGCTTTTCTCACGGTTTCTCTCCTCCATATCCCGAGGAGAACTTGCCCGTTGAAATTTCGCCCGTTGGATCACTGCATGCTGCAGAAGCTTCCGGCAGTCCGGAGAAGCAGTTGTCCTTTCAGCCCCCATCCCTCTCTGGGTGTAACCCTCCTTCTGAGAAGTACTCTCCTGACTTAGTTGTTCCTCCATCGAAACTCCCCCCTCTGCCGCCTCCAGAGATTTCTCTATGCGGCGTTATGGAGAACAGGTCAACTTTTGAACTTGGCTCTTCGTCAAGACCTAGGGAATCATCTCCCCCTGGAGACCCTATTCTCATCACTTCAACTCCTCTCCACTCTCCGGACCACAACCCTCCCCTTGCGGACAGACATGGTTTGGTGGTGGAACAGGTTGTTGACGCACTCAACAGCACCCTTTGTGGAGACCTCTCAATGGTTGACTCTTCTTCTGAGGAGTCTGGCTCTTTGCAGGAGGTCGATGATGACATGGCACTGGGACAATTTCAAACAAATGCAAAAATTGAAGCCATTGCTCGGAGAGCCCCTTCCAAGAGGGGAGCGAAGCTGAAAAAATGGAGAAGTTCCCCTCTCATTTGAACATTTCATTTTACTTCTTGCTTCACTTAGTTTACTATTATTTTTCTTTATCTTATCGTTTTTTCATGGACTTAAAAGTTATTTCTTGGAATTGCAGGGGGTTATCCAACTCCGGCACAACGGCTCGAATTCATGACTTCATCAAAAATAGTCATCCTCATTTTCTTTGTTTGGTTGAGACCAAAACTAACGCTTCTAGAATTTACAGGTTTTGTGCCAAGCTAGACAGAAGATGGGACTGGGCGGCCATTCCCTCTGTCGGTTTCTCCGGAGGAATCATTGTCCTTTGGAGCCGCTCGATTGGTTTGGTCACCCCCATCGCTGTTAACAGACATGCTCTTCATCTTGTGATCTCTACTTGTGATTATTCTTGGATTCTCACTACTGTTTACAATTCCCAATTGCTTTCTGAGCATAAATCTCTTTGGAATTCCCTTGAAAAAATTAACACTCTTGACTCTCCTTGGCTCATTACAGGTGACTTCAACGCTGTTACCGGCCCTGAGGAAATTCGAGGGAGCAATTTCAGAAATTATTCCGCCAAGTCTAAGGTTTTTAGGGATTTTATCCTTGATAATAATCTCTTTGACCTTAGTTTCTCTGGCCCCCCTTCACTTGGTGCAATGCTCAGATTGATCTTGCCCGTAGATGGGCCAGACTCGATAGATTCCTCGCTAACTCTCAATGGCTTTTAAGTTTTAAAGATTATTCCAACTACCATCTTCCTCGCACTAATTCTGATCACTCTCCCCTCTTTTTTCATGCTAGAAACTCTCCTTCTGGTTCTAAAAAAATTTTCCGATTTGATAATGTTTGGCTTAATTATGAAGGTTGTCATGATAGTGTTGCTAGGGCTTGGTCTGCAGTCGTATCTGGCTCTCCTTTGCACTCTTTTATGCACCTTGTCTCTCATACTAAACATAACATTCTTAGGTGGAAAAAGAAAGGGTACTGCCACATAGACGTTGAACTTGTGAATATTCAAGAAGAAATTAAAAAAATGGAAACTACTGATGGGGGGCAGCTGGATGATTGCATGGGGTCTGGCTCTGGGCTTTGTATAATCGGCACAGCGCACTTCTACGTCAACAGAATATATTTTGGGGGCAACGCTCAAAAGTTCAATGGATCACCCAAGGGGACAACAATACGCGGTACTTTCATAACACGGTCAAAATCAGACAGCATCTAAACAAAGTGAGGGAACTTCGGGACATCTCGGGTAATATCTTTTCATCTCAAGTTGATATTGAAAATTGTTTTATTCAATTCTATGAAAATCTTTGGTCGTCAACTACTTCTCATAATGCCGATTTTTTATTTAATGCTTTACCGGATGATTTGCCCACTCTTACCGACATGGATAGAGAGCTTTTGTCTATGCCCTTCTCTAAGGAGGAAGTTTACAAAACTCTCAAGTCCATGCCTTCTGGTAAGAGCCCGGGGACAGACGGTCTGAATTCTGAATTTTACTTGTTCTATTGGAATATAGTTGGGGATCACCTTTTTAAAGCTATTTCTTTTTTCTTTAACTTTGGCCAGCTTCCTAGTTCTTGGGGTAAAACTTATGTTGCTCTGATCCCCAAAAAACCCAACCCCACCTCTGTCTCTGATTTCAGGCCAATTTCCCTTTGCAATGTCTGTTACAAAATTATCACTAAAATGCTTGCTAATCGGCTTAAGAGAGTGATTCATGTTTTATTGGTCCCTGAGCAATACTGATTTATCCCCAGGGCGTGGCGCTTTTGATAATATTATCGCAGCCCTGGAGATTGTCCATAGTATAGAAAATGAGAATGGTACCCCTCCCCTAGGATGATTTGCAAAATTGATATTGAAAAGGCTTTTGATACTATTGAGTGGGCCGCCATTATTGCTACCCTTCGAAGAATGCTTTTCCCTGAAAATTGGATTACTTGGATTAGTGCCTGCATTAGTTCAGCCTCCTTCTCTTTTCTTGTTAATGGTCATAACACCTCCTGGATTAAGAGCAGTAGGGGAGTGTGTCAAGGTGACCCCATCTCCCCTCTCCTCTTCATCCTTGTCTCTCAGAACCTCACCGCCATTCTAAACAAAGCTCTTCAAATGGACATGATTCATGGGTTCAACCAAGACCTCACCTACAACTTCAACCACCTAATGTTTGCGGATGACCTTATCTTTGTCACTAGGGCTAGTAGGCGAAATGCCAGGAATTGTCTCTTGTGTCTTAATGTTTACCATGCTCTCACTGGCCAAAAACCAAACCTTCTAAAGTCTGCTGTGTTTGTACCTTCGTGGTGTAATAAGAGACTAGCCATTACAATATCTAGAATCCTTGGCATCAAGTTGGGTAACTTCCCTTTCACCTATCTAGGGATCCCTATCTCTCCCAAAAGGCTGACAATTAATCAACTCCAATTTATCCCTGATAGAGTTAACAAAATTATTCATTCATGGAATCATTCTTTCCTTTCTCTTGCTGGTAGAACAACCCTTCTGAATAGCACTGTTTTTGCCATTCCAAATTATATCCTTTCAGTTATGAATCTCCCTGTTAATATCTTAGACATGATCTCCAAGTATGCTTGTAACTTTCTCTGGGGTAGGAGCAGCAGTAATAGGGGATTCCACTCAATCGGTTGGACAGTTACTACACTTTGTAAGTCTGAGGGGGGTCTTGGTATCCGTAACCTTAGGCTTGTGAATCATTCTCTCATAGCGAAAAACATTTTTTCTATCTTGAACTCTGATGATAAAATATGGGTTAATATCTTTCATAACAAATACAATGGTTGGCATCTTTGGAATCCGGAAAACATCTCTAACTCTTCTTGGTTTTATAAATCTATTTGTAATTCAGCTAAAGTTTTGAGATCAGACATTAAACTTCTTTCTTGCAGTCCTGACCTTGTTGGTATCTGGAAAGATGCTTGTTTTTTCGATCTTCCCCTTTCTCAGAAACCCACATTTCTCAACACTTCTCTGAATTTGGAAGACATAAATTTCTCGGATTTGTTTTCTTCGGATAATTTTTGCCCTGTTGCTTTGGAGAGATTGTTTGGAAGTTCTTTTAATTTAAGCAACATTAATGATATTCATTACAATATTGATAATACTCTGGTCTGGAAATGGAACACCTCTTCCTGCAAGGCATCTATTGCTCCTGCAGTGTACAATCATCTTAACTCCAATAGTTACACTCAGGATTGCTGGGATGGTTGGTTGGAAATTTGGCGACTTCCTGTTATGCCCCGCATCAAAGTGCATCTCTGGAAACTTGCTCATGGCAAACTTCCTACTTATGCTTATCTTTACAATCTTAATATTGGCCCAAACAACCCGTGTCCTCTTTGTAGATTGAAGGCTGAAACTATTGAGCATATAAGTTGGAATTGTCCTAAAATTTTGCATTGTTGGCATGATCAGTTTAATATGATTGGTCTCAATTCACATCTGCTCAACTCTATGTGCTCAGGTCTCTGGCTTATGGAGATCAAGGACCCTTGGGCTAAGGCCCTTATAGCAACTGTCTGCTGGCTCATTTGGAAACTCCGATGCAATTTTGTCTTTCGTAATGAGACATTTAATCCTTCTGTGATCATCCCCCGCGCCTGGTCCCTTTGTTCTAATTTTCGGATTAAATCCTCTTGGGACCGGCCGCTCTTGTGTGCTAACAGAACTTCCACTGTTATCTTTACTGATGCTTCTTGGTCTGCCAGTACCCTTTGCGCTGGCCTTGCCTTTATTATCCTCACTAATTCAAATCTTATTCTCACTGCAGGTTTGATGAGCACCTGTTCTTCCTCACCAATCCAAGCTGAACTTGCTGCTATCAATCTTGTTTTTCGGACTTGCATTGCTCGTGGATGGACCCCAGATCGTGTTTTCTGTGATTGTCCGGGTGTGGCTCAGCTGTTAAAGCACTTCAATGCAAGCGTTGCATAGCATGTTTCCTCTGTTTTTCAGGCATTGCGGAAGAATCTGGATTTGTACCCTAATGTTACAGTCGAAACAATCCCCAGAGATCTCAACAGCTTCGCCGATCAACTTGCTAGCTTTGGAAGATTTAATCCACAGCTCTCTCTTTTCTTCTGAGGCATGGAGCGTCCCTTTTGGATTGATGAGCTCTGTGAGCTCCACAAACTTCATTTCTAAGTGTGTTGTTGGTCTAGTTTTTTTGTGCTCTTTTGTTAGCCTTTGGCTTCCTTGTCAAAAACTTCACTCAGGACAATCATCAATAGATAGATACTAAAGGGAAGTGACGTCTTGCATCCCTTCTGGTAGAGATGCCAGTTTGGGACATTAATGTAACCCTAAAAGAATTGGTGAAGTCTGTCCCATCTCCGCCACAAAGACTTGATGCTTGGACAATTGTTAACAACCAAGATTTGGAGTAATGTGGGGCGCTAGAAATTCTTTCAAACGATCACAATCAGAAACCACAAGATGCTCTAGAAGATTTATAATTTTCTAAATTATAAATCTTAATATCTTTGAGAGTTGTCAGGTTCTGCAAAGCTGCTTCTAATGAGAACTGCTTGCAATCATCAAATAAGTGAAGTGATGGGATCATAAGTCTCGTCTCCTTGTCTTCCAGCAACAAAGTCAATTTCTCACATCTGCCTTGATGCAATTTCTGAGGAGATTTGAACCAGATTTTCAAGTTGTTGGTATCTCATCCACATTGAAAAGCGTAGTACAGATAATCGGGGAAAGACCGACCGCTTTTTAATGCGATAGTGAGGTTTCAAGGCTTCCAACATTTGTCTGTGCATTTTTCCGCCTCATGATGCTTTGATGCTCCTCAAAACAAGAACAATGAGTTAATATTTTGGTTGCAGCTCATATCAGTTTCTTTCGCCTCATCAGCATTCTTCACATTGCGGAGTTCATACAACACAAGTTCTCCACCAATGTTCAAATGCTTTGGCTCTCCTACCTTGTTTTTTTTTTGGGAAAGAGGAGCGGGGCGAACCCACTAGAGACTCAGGGACGTGCACAAGCCTCGATGGAATAAATGGGGATGGGGCCGCGCTCACGTGGGCGCTGGAACCACCCATACACAACCACTATTCACAACTCCCAGAAATGTGCCCTCAGCCGAGAATCGAACTCTCACCACCCGGTGAGAGCTCTATCGGCGACCCGTGTACCAATAGACCCAAAGGTCTATTCCTATACACGTGGGCTCTCCTATCTTGTTCACTGCTTTCTCACATGAACTTGGAAAGACAAACAAAATATTCATAAAATAAACTTTCCAAAAAACTAATAAATCTGGAAACAAAAGGTACAAATATTATAACCACTATTATGATAGCCAATATCAAATAACACAAATGCATTGGCAATGCGGTAAGATATTTTCTTAGAAATGCAAAGAAATAAATGCATACACTAACAATTTAATATCATCAGGGCATCAAAACTATGGAATAACAGAATTGAATACAGTTAACTACTATGGCCATCAGAAACACTTTCCAGCTCATTTATATTATGCCAAGCTTGCATATTGCATAATAACATATCCAATCAATTTGGTTCAGCATAATACTAGCCAAAATGAATTGACACTTATAGCAAATGCACTTCCATTCAATTATTGATGTCTGACTCTGCACTACCATTTCTCTTTGTTAATGCAAGACTCACCCTCTCAACACTCTCAAACCTAGCTGTGTCTAATGCTCGCGGTGTATCACTCACTCATAAGGTTACCAATGAGAACTCTCAACCCTAGTGTCACTCTAGGGGAAATGTTCATACAAACAAGCATTCAAGGTTGGAACTCACAATCAACATCAATTTATTGAAAGCATAATAAAGAGATTCAAAGAAACGAATACATCCTAGGGTTCAAAAATACTCAAGTACAATCAAAGAAATAGAATGTAAAAACAATGAATCCATAAAGAAACCCCCTCGATAGTCATGTCGATGGTCTTGTGGATAGTCCTCTACTCGTCCCATCACCCTAATTTCTCCATAACTGTAGTTAAAAGGAAGGACTTGCTTAGGATATATAAGGCTAGGGAGATTGGCTCTCACAGGTGATGTGGGACTATGGGACCGATGTTAACCATCGCGTCTCGCACACCTCGGGCCCAGCGGATGTGGGACCCAAAATCCTAGTCACGGCCGATCGGAACAGTAGCTCTAATACCATGTTAATACAGGGATCCACCACCCTAACTTCTCCATAACTGCAGTTAGAGGGAAAGATTGGCTTAAAATATATAAGGCTAGGGAGATTGGCTCTCACAGGCGATGTGGGACTATGGACCAGGTTAACCACTGCGTCCCAACACTCTTCATGTCTCTTGCAACTTGTGTAGTAAATTGATTTATCTAGCCCTTCAAAGACACCTGCTCATAATTCAAACAAAACAAATTCATATTAATTATCACAAAATCCATAATGATAGTTACCAACACTATCCACCTTTACTTTTAAACTCAAGCTTCAAATTAATTTTTGAATTCAACATTTTATAAACATTGAAAGATAAGTGAAGGGAAAGAGAATGACTTCCCTTTTCTAATCGAACGGATTACTGAAGAAGTAGAATCTTCCTAGAGTAATGATCTCTGCATAGAATGAACTTGATTGCAAAAAATACTTCCCAATTGGCAATAACTTTTGAAATTATATTAATTGAAAACATAATCTGAATGTTGTGCTGTTTATGCATGTGTTTCAAATAAAATAAACAAATCATGAAAGAGAAAATTTTAATAATAAGTTGTCTTGCAATCACTTATATTTAAAGCATTTGCTTCATAAAAAGATTTTGATTAGTGTCTACGATATGAAATTTAAACACGTCTTTTGTTATTCGTCTTTGTTCCTTTCAAATTTGCACCAACCCTTGTTGGATATATAACATAATAATTCTATTTTCACCTATCTGTTATAGAATTCTTCAGTCTGAAAATGAAATTCTCCTTCAAGACATCAAGCCTAAATATAACAAAACTATTTATGGATGAAGGATCATAAGAAACTTGCAATTGAGTAAGAAAGTAGAAAGAATGTTAAAAACAGAGATGGTAGAGCAGAGTGGTACTGGTTTGCATTGGAAACAGAGAAGCAGAGAGATAATGCAATTGTAGTCCAAATGAAAATCAGCCACAGCAGGAATGAAAAGATGTGGTGATGCACCTCAAACCTTGTCCCCAAATACCTTTGCCAGGGGCAGTTCTTCCTAGACAAGTTTCCAATACTTTCTTCCTGTCTTGCATTGCCTCTCCAGCTCCGTGCATCCTTCAATTTGTAAATGCCTGAGATTAGGGAGGCTGTCTGGAAATGACTTCAGCAAAGGGCAGTCTTCAACAATCAAAGACTAGAGAGAAGGTAGGCTTTCTGGAACTGACTTCATCAATGGGCAGTTTTTAATCAACAGAAAATGCAATGAAGTCAGGCTTTGTGACGAAGAAGTGAAATTAGAACAACAAAACATATGAAGATAAGGTTTTCTGGAGCTTCATTAAAAAATTTGAAGCTTTGGCAGTCAGCAACAATCAATTCCTGGCAAGATCTGAGGCACTTGGGCAGTTCTATCAGACCATGGCAACCCTATAAGATGCAGTTGTTCCAGACAAGTTAGAACACAATCTTGTTGAGAAGATGGTGGCTCTGATAAACCAGTCAGATATTGACATTCTAATATAGACAGATCCTTTAGAGACTTCAAACCTCGAGGTGCTCTGCCAAGGTGACCAAGGCATCACAACTTTGGACCTTCAGAGATGTGGCAAACGGGAGATTTCAGAGTCCCCCTGTTGATGAGAGATGATTGCAGTTACTAATTTCGATTTTCCGGAGGAATGATCTAAGGGCACTTGCTTCCTCCTCATCTTCCAGCAACAAAACCAGCTCCTCAAATCCAGATATCTTCAAACTCTCAAGCAATGTAAAATGCCTGAAGAACCCACTTTCCCAACAAGTCAGAGGGATGAGTGTCTCATCAAATGATCTGCTCAACTTCAGTTTTCGAATAGATTGAATGCATGGCATGGTTGGTAGCTTACGGCATTCAAGTATATGAATAGAAACGAGGACAGGAAAGAAGTAGGAACCTGCCTCTCTTTCCTCTGTCATGCACCATCTTTCCGAGTTCCTCATCTGATCTAACTTAAGCTTCTTCAGCGCAGGGAAATATCCTGTTATGTTGCTGCCAGAGTAAATAATGGCACATTTGATTCCATTCATTTTTGCGATACTGGGAACCTCTAGTAAAGGCAGTTGCTCAAGCGG
>NC_052477.1:23770436-23970489 GCF_009730915.1 Dioscorea cayenensis subsp. rotundata
TTGAATACCCAATTGCTCTTATACAATTAGTTCATCCGTCTCTAGTGATTGCAAGGCATTGTCATTCTCTTGATATTCGACTTCCCTACCTATTTACACTGACATCACACTTTGTAGTCTAAAAAAGATGAAGAACTGAACTCTCCCTCTCGTTGCTCTCCCAACGATGATACAAAATAATTCAATGCTACTTCTAGTGTTTGTTGGCTAAAATTCTGAAAATGTTTCAATTCAAACTTGAATAACTGGTTACATAACTTGGACATTAAACCCTCCTTGCTACTTTCCGTTGCATAATCAATCTTCCCCCAATAACTTTGTTATATAACATTGTCTAACCTTTCATTTATAATGGCCAACTGTTCAATTAATGCACGGATCATCTTTATAAGGATGCCCTGGAAATAATTGGCAATAGAAAGGATTAAACTAGTATGTCCAAGATGAAACAAGTGAAGATTTAGAATTAATTGGAAAATAAATGGCAAAATTGACAGATAATCAAGTGTACCTAATATCACTAATCTTCCCTGGTAATAGCGCAAAAAACTTGATAAGGACACGAGTGTATGTGCCGATCACGTAATAAACTGTGTGTAAATGCAGAGAGTCGGTCCACAGAGAAGAAAGTGAGTACTAGTAATAACTCTAATCG
The DNA here is from genome assembly GCF_009730915.1 of Dioscorea cayenensis subsp. rotundata. Lineage (NCBI taxonomy): Eukaryota > Viridiplantae > Streptophyta > Magnoliopsida > Dioscoreales > Dioscoreaceae > Dioscorea > Dioscorea cayenensis. Next base: position 23,771,092 of record NC_052477.1, read on the forward strand.
GAAAAATAACTTGACTAGTAGACTGTTTGTGTATGAACAAGAGCAAGTGAAAGAAAGAAAAAACGGGAAATAGTATGAGGGAAATCAAAGAAGAAAGTAATGCCCATGCATAGTATCCCTATAGGGTTATTGAGTACAGGGGTTATGGTTATCTAAACATGCAATCCCATGTGAACCGAGAGGTTTCCAGAATTATATTAAACCCGATTTCTCAGGCAAAAAGAAACTGAATAGATGCAGAGCTGATACAAACATCCACACAATCATATTAACACTCTATGAAACCTCACTATGAGATAATGACAATCTCTTAAGTAGACAATCTCTCCTAATAAAGAGAGAGATTACCCCTAATCCGAATACAGAGCAGAAATGCGATTTCTCCTAAAATCCACTCCACATGATTGCAAAGAGAATAGAGATGGCCTACAATGCACTCGGGAGAATTGAGGGAGATGGAGTCTCTAAAGTATCCTATACCTAAGCTTACTTGCAGTTTCCTTTAATCAAAACATGACTATTCTAGGAGGGTATTTCTACTCGTCACGTAACACATCAAACATGATAGCTAGGGCTTTCGCCTCGTTAGCAACCAAGCATTCAAACACGCAATATGATTCAAATAGATATGATTGCAAATAAGAAATCAATTAAAGAATCGAAGATCCAACAACCAAAGTCAAAGAAATAACCCTAGAGTTCAACTATTGCCAAACATTTACAAATTAGTCCTCCATTAATGGGAACAAGCATTCAAGATACAAAGAATAGAGGAAAACATGAGATCCATGAAAACCCTCTTTTCAATCCCTAGGATGAAGAGTCACCGAAGAAGCTTCTCCATGCATGCTGTCAAGATGAGCTTGATGGCTACGATCTTCAATTCCCTTGAATGTTGGGCCAATTCACTATCCAAATTGCCCATAAAGTGCTAGAGATTTGGCCCATTTTTTTTTTTCAACCTCGCCTCCAAGAGTCACCCCCTAAAGAATAGAAAAAATAGAGTATGCCCTAGAAATCCTCATAATTTATATTTATACTCAATTGCTTACGGGCTGCATAGAGGCGTAAGGACTAGGCCGTAAGGGAGCTGGAGAGGATAGTCACGAGCCTTACGGTTACGCTTACAACCGTATGCCCCATCCATTAGATCTTATGATCTTGTTACGGTCCATCTTACCACCATAAGCGCTTGACAGTAAACTTCACTAGCTGTTTTGCTTCTTGTGACTGCTCTTACGGGCATCTGCTGTGGTTGTAAGCTCCTCTGGATGGTCCTTACGTGCATCCTTACAGGCGTAAACTTTGCTCGTAAAGTCCTTTGAATTGGCTATGAATCCTCTTTACGGACATAATCGTGGCCCAAGGTCTTCTGTAAAAGACTTACGGGCGTAAGGACGAGTGTAAGCTGCCCGTAAGCCGCCCAGTTTACGTTGCCCTTATTCTAATGATGTCGAAAGAGCTACAAACTAATCGTTTTGGGTCTAGAATGCTTATTTTGACTCTCCCTCATCTTTAAACACCACCCTAAGCCTGTTAATACAAAACAAATAATAATTAGTATCGAATTTCATATTATGATTCTAATACATACTAATTGAGTGTATAAATTGATATAAAATATATGCACATTGTACACTCATCATGATCAATGCGATTACAAAAATGTTATTAACTGGGAAAGTTAGGAAATAATTGCAGGGTTTGACTAAAGCGCTTTGAAAAATTAAAAGATTTCTGTTTTTATTTATTTGATAATCAAAGTCATAGAGAGAAAAGAAACATTTGATGTAATATGTGTCCCTGTGAAAATGCATATGAAGTGATGGACAATTAATGAGGGTTTGCTGTTTTAAGAATTGCCGCTTAATTATCAAAACAGTTACCTGATCTATACCATTCATGTCATTCTTTTTATTCCCCGGTTTCTTGGTTTTGAAAAATATTAAACCTTTCATTTAATTCTCATGGATAGCTTTCATTACTTGTATTAAAATATGACTCCATATCAAACCAATTTTCTCAAATAATTAAATACATTATTATTCTATAATCTTAACAACCCAAATAAATTGACCTTAGATAATAAAATTAGTCTTTCAACCATAACCAAGTGGAACACCACTTTCATCCTACCACAGAAACAATTTATAATTAAAAATTTCTCTTTCTCTCCCTCTGTTTGTGTTTGTGTGTGTATATATATATACATACAAACATATACATCTCAGCAAACATAAACCAAAAATTCCAACAAGAAGAAAACCATGGATCCAATACTCATCATCATCACCCTACTCTGCTTTCTCCTCCACCTCCTCCTCCGCCACTATCTCCGTCACCGCTCCACCCTCCCACTCCCTCCCGGCCCACGCGGTTACCCACTTGTCGGATGCCTCCCACTCGTCGGCCCCGCCGCCCACTCCTCCCTCGCCACCCTCTCCAAGAGCTATGGCCCCATCATGTACCTCAAGCTTGGCACTTGCCCAGTCATCGTCGCCTCCACCCCTTCTGCCGCCCGTGCCTTTCTCACCACTTTAGACTCCCAGTTCGCCAACCGCCCCACCGACATCATCAGCGCCAAAGACATCACCTACAACTGCAACAACATGGTCTTCTCCAACCTCACCCCTCGCTGGAAACTCCTCCGTAAGCTCGCCAATCTCCACATGCTCGGCACCAAAGCTCTCTCTTCTTGGTCTCCCATCCGCCGGTCTGAGCTCCACCTCATGCTCCAATCCATCCACTCATCGAGCCAGCTCGGCCAGCCGGTTGTGCTGCCGGAGCTGCTCGTGTGCACGACCGGGAACGTGATCTCGCGCGTGATGCTGAGCCGGAGAGTGTTTGATGTTCATGGTGAAGAGTTGGGTCAGTTTAAGAGCGTGTTGGAGGACATGCTGACGGGTGTGGGGTTGTTTAATATTGGGGACTTCGTGCCGTCAATCGCGTGGATGGACTTGCAGGGCGTGCAGGCGAGGATGAAGGGCGTGAACAAGAGGTTTGATGGGATGATCACCAGAATGCTCGCCGAGCACGCCGCCACGGCAGCAGAGCGCGCAGACAACCCGGATTTCATTGATCTCGTCCTTGCCAACCGTGTTGGTGACAACGGTGAGACGCTGTCGGACGTGAACATCAAAGGCCTCATTTGGGATAATCAATCACTAGCAACTTTTTTTGCCTTTTCTTGTTGTGGATATTATAAACCCCTGAAAACCCTAAATAACACAGATACCCTACTAAAATTTGCTTTTTATATATCTATATATACTTTTATGGTGGTTAACTATAGGTTATAGTATATACTTAATTGTTAAATTATTTTATAAAAAATGGAAAGACCAAATATTTTGAAATTTGATTGTATTAGGTATTTTTGTTAAGTGTATTGATATAATAATTATATTGATAAATATATTAAATTTAATTTTATAAATAGTGATAACTCAAAATATTTATAAATAAAGTAAATATAATCTATACAGTTACGTATAGATTACATCTTCACAATATTTTGATATGACACACGAAAGATATAAAGGATATTTTAATTTTAATTAATGATTAAATAATTAATAATAGATAAGCATTTGAATTTGATGATATTTATGTAAAAATGGGAAACTTTTGCAAGGCTAGATATATCTAATACAAAGTTTAATAACAGTACCAATATCTAAATTAAAGAACATTTTTCTGAAGATGAGAAGAAATTACAATATTGACAAAATAAAATTATGGTGTATAATATGTAGGACATGTTCACTGCGGGGACCGATACATCTTCAATTGTGGTTGAATGGGCTCTTGCTGAGATGGTAAAGAATCCAACCATTCTCAAGCGTGCACATTTAGAAATGGATGCAGTCATTGGACGTGACCGCTTGCTTGAAGAGTCTGACATCCCTAATCTCCCTTACCTTAGAGCTATTTGCAAAGAAGCTCTACGCAAACACCCATCTACGCCACTTAGTCTCCCACACTATTCTTTCCAAGCATGTGAAGTGGAAGGCTATTATATACCTGCCAACACTAGACTTTTGATTAATATCTGGGGCATTGGAAGAGACCCAAATGTATGGGAACGACCATTGGTGTTTGATCCTGAGAGATTTATAAGTGGTAAAGGAGCAAAGATAGAGCCTAATGGATCTGATTTTGAGCTAATACCATTTGGTGCTGGACGAAGGATATGCGCAGGAAAACAAGCTGGAATGATGTTTTTACAGTACTTTTTAGGGCCACTTGTGCATACGTTTGATTGGGCAGTGCCGGCAGGGGAGGAGATTGACATGAGTGAAACTCCAGGGTTGGCGTTACCAAAGGCCGTGCCACTCAAGGCTTTTGCCACACCTAGGCTGGCTCCGAGTGTACATATCTTTGAAGTAAAGTATCTTAACAATATTTTTTACTGTATTTTTCTTTTGAGAAATGTTTGTTTGAGATATTTAAAATGAATATATATATATATTTTAAATGTATTAACCACAATCATTAAAAGAGAGAGTATATCAGTAGACATAGAGAAACCCCAACAGAGAAAAAGATGACTAAAACAAAGGAAAACAAAGTAAAAAGAAAGAAAAAAAAAAAAAGAGTAACATTTGAACTTACGTACGTAAGACAATTAAAATTAGAAGTAGACCAGGGAGGTTGTCCTTAGTAGCTACATCATCACTTCTCCCCTGAATGGGATGATGACTAAAGAACTCTAAACTGTGCATTGCTATCATAGTGGAGTCTTTTAATTTGGCCTTGCCTTCTTTGATTCTTATGATGCTTTTGTGTTGAATAAAATTTTTTTTGACATATGGAAATTTTATTTGATATTAAATAGAATTTATCATTGTTGTTGTCAGTAAAAGGATTGGTAAATGACTATTTTTTTCTTCTACCAATTCAAGTTTTAAAATATATAGTTAGTATTCGAGATATATTGAGTTGTTTTAATTGTTAGAATTTAATTTCAATACCAAGAAACATTTTATAAAAAAACTTTCATGTATTAGAATTCATCCGCGTCTAGCTTAAGCTGAGTTTGCCTAGGTCATAAATGTGAAGGTTATTATAATGCAGCTTGATTTATTTTTAATATTATCATTCCTTCGTCATGATTTATTTTAAATTACAATTCATTGAAAATTCAACGGTACATAATTCTACCATAACAAATATTATAAATTAAATTCCCTCTCAATATATCATCTGAAAAGATTAAAAATTTATTTATAGAAATGTGTGGAGGAACGTTGGATGGACAGACTATTTGAATGATGCAGTATTATAATAAAATTTTATTTTCAAAAAATATCTCCATCACATTAGACATCATGTCATACTTGATTCAGCTGACCATTTCAAGACAAGGATTGATTAACACTAGTGGCATCTGTTGGGGGTGATGAGACAAATCCATCCATGAATTGAATACTGTATTAAAATGAATCCAAAATGATATCCTGCGCATATGAAATTAATTTCATTGACCAGCTTAAAATTAAAATAATTATTAGTCATTCTCACTCTTGGTGGCAGACAATATTATTAATTATACAAAAACACCTATCATTTGACTTCGAGTACGATTTATATATTTAACAATTCCATGTGGTGATCATAACTGGTTCTATGAGGCTCCCCTTCAACATTTGAGATTGTCATATCTAAGTTTCATATTTAATATATTCATCTCAATTCTTAATCCTAACGAGCAAGCCAACATGATAGTATGATTTTGTCTTATTGGACCCCGTCCTGCCTAATACATTCTCCAATTAGGTAGTACATGTATTTCTCAATAAGGTGCGAATTGAATTATTTAATTTAATTTCTTTTTATAGGAGATTATTGAAATTATAAGATGGTACCACACCCAAAAATAAAATGAGTAATTTTTACTATTATTTTTATCTTGTTCATCATTATCGACCAACTCTTTTGTGTATAGTTTGTAAATCAATATCATCCGAGTCAAATATATTGCTATAATACTTTTGTTTATGTTTATTGTGTTACTTGAACAAAGTCATATATATATATATATATATATTGTTGGGGTCTAGCTCATTTGTTGGGATTGGATGAATAATTGGGCTCCAAGCCCATGATGAAAAAAAAAATGAAGCTAGGTCAATAGTGGAGAAGATGGAGGGCAAAGAGGTAACTTTACAAGGAGAAATTTTTTCTCATTCCTTGATAATGAGAATAGGTTATGCTTTGGAGGGGGGGTTCATCCTGAGAAAGAGAGAGATGGAAGACAAAGAGGGAGAAAAGGGAGAGAGGGCTAGGGCAAGGAGATCGGACGGCCAAACCTTGCCGGATCTCACTCAAACTCTGGGAGAAGACTCCTTGCAAGAAGCACTACCTATTGATTAGGTTTGATCCTTCTATTTCCCCCTACTTGTTGTTTGTTAGCCATCTTGATGATGATGATGATGTTTGTCAATGAGAACTCTTCTCTCATGAATGCCTTTGTCCTTGTGCTTGTAAACCTCTAGTTAGCTAGAGAAGATCCATTGTAATTCATTATTGACCTAGTGGATACATGTTTAAGAGGCTCTAAGGAGTCCCGTGGTTTTTCCCTCGATTTGTAGGGTTTCCACGCTAAAAATCGTTGTCTTGAATCTTTGTTTGCTTGTTCATCTCATTCTGACAAGATTTAAGGGTTTGATGGTGTTTTTGAGCTTGTTTTGGAGCCTTGAGGATTTTGTAGAACATTTGGGAAGATTTTGAGGCCTTAAAGGATCTTATTCAAGGTTTTTCCAGTTCACGCGGGCTGCACGCGAGCCGCGCAAGCCTGTTTGTGAACTGCAGCGGATTACCATTGAACTGCGCGGGCCGCGTAGAATTACCAGTGAAGTTTGTGGGCCGCACACCATCTGCGCGTGAACAGTAGCAGTGCTACAGTGTTAGTGAACAGTACTATTGCTACAATAACTTCCGCAGTTTTCACTGTTTCTAAATACTGTCCAAATCCCAACAAGTGGTATCAGAGCGTCCATGGTGGTTAGGGATTATTTGTTGTGAATCGAGATGGCCGAACAAGCTTCATGTGGGATGATAAAGTTAACCAAAATCGAATTATTCGATTTGGAAGCGCAAGATGCAAGACTTACTCATTGTAAAAGACTTGTACATGCCGGTGATGGGCAAAGAAAACCAGAGAAGGTGAGCGATGATGAATGTGGAAAATTTTACATCTAAAAGCTACCGCAACGATTCGGCAATGGGTGGATGTAAACATCTTTCATCACATTTTCGAAGAAGTGAAGGCCGATGCACTTTGGAAAAAGTTAGAAGGCATGTATGAAAAGAGCACCTCCAGGAACAAGGCCTCAATCATTCGAAGGCTAGTAAATTTGAAGTACAAAGATGGAAGAAGTATGACAAAGCATACTAGTGACTTTCAAGGCTTGGTGAACCAATTGACATCTATGAAGATGACTCTTGAAGATGAGTTGCAAGCATTGCTACTCCTAAGTTCCTTGCTAGATAGTTGGGAAACTTTGGTGGTATCTCTGAGCACTTCAGCACCAGGTGGAAAGCTAACCATGGAAATGGTTAAGAAAAGTCTCTTGAGCGAAGAGGTTAGGAGGAAGGAGAAAGGTGAAACCTCCTCAGGTGTTCTTGTTTCAGAAAAGCCAGAAGGTGGTGGTAGAAGCAAGAGTAGACATCCTCATGGTTACGGCAACAAAGACACATCCAGAGGCAGATCGAAGAATTGGAAAAACATCAAGTGCTTCCATTGTAACAAGATGGGCCACATGAAGAGGGAGTGCAGGCTCCTAAAAAGATAGCAGAGTGGTGGAAGTAAATAGGAGAATGAGACTAATACAGTAGCCATAGATGGTGACATCAGTGTCATTTGTGATGATGATTGTATTAATCTTGTTAGCCAAGAGAGTGACTGGGTGTTTGATTCAGGAGCTTCATTCCATGTCATACCCCATGGTAACTTCTTTTCTACCTACTCTAGTGGTAATTTTGGAAATGTCAAAATGGGTAACAGTGGTGCATTAAAGATTGTGGGTATTGCAGACATTTGCTTGGAGACCAATCAGGGACTCAAGCTAGTACTCAAGGACGTTAGGCATGTTCCAGACATTCGCCTAAATTTGATATCCACAGGAAGACCTGATGATGATGGGTTTGTCAGTTGGTTTGGTAAAAGTAAGTGCAAGCTCACCAAAGGTTCCCTAGTGGTTGCTAGAGGGAATAAGGCAAATACACTCTATGTATGCAAGCTAAGTTACACATAGGAGAGTTGAATGCAATTCAGAAAGATGCAAGCATTGAGCTATGGCATAGAAGACTTGGGCATGTCAGTGAGAAAGGGCTACAACTTCTCTCCAAGAAGAATCTTCTACCGAATATGCAAGGAGCATCTCTCAAAACATGTGTGGATTGCTTAGCAGGGAAAACACATAGAGTGGCATTTCATTCCCACCCCCCATCCAGGAAATCAAATATTCTTGATTTGGTGCATACTGATGTTTGTTCTATGCAGGACAAAACACTTGGGGGTGGACACTATTTTGTAACCTTCATTGATGATCATTCTAGGAAGGTTTGGGCAACTGTTTTGAAGACCAAAGATCAAGTACTTGACTTCTTCAAGGATCTCCATGTCAAGGTTGAAAGGGAGACAAGAAAACAGTTGAAGGCAGTAAGAGCAGATAATGGTGGTGAATATAGAGGGTCGTTTGAGAAATACTGTAGATGTCATGGCATCAGGCTTGAGAAGACTCCAGCCAAGACACCTCAGCTCAATGGTGTGGCTGAGAGAATGAACAGAACAATTGAAGAGAGGATCAGATGCATGCTCTCTCATGCAAAGCTTCCTAAGTCCTTTTGGGGGGAAGCTATGAGGACTGCAGCGGATATGATAAATCTTTCTCCAGCAGAAGCTCTAGATGGTGATGTGCCGAACAGAGTGTGAACTGGGAAAGATATCTCCTACACTCATTTGAGAGTATTTGGCTGCAGGGCATTTGTTCACATTCCTAAAGATGAGAGGTCCAAGCTTGATGACAAAGCAAAGCAGTGCATTTTCTTGGGTTATGGTTATGGGGAGTTTGGCTATAGATTGTGGGATCCAGTTAACAGGAAGGTTATCAGGAGCAGAGATGTTGTGTTTCTAGAAGACCAAATGACTGAGCTTGATGAGCAGGGTGAAACCTCTAGTTCCTCAGTTGAGATTCCTGTTAGTGTTGATCCAGTTCCTTCACCTATACAGAGTTCATCTCAAGGGGGAGATGTCCAAGAAAATGGTAATGAGATTGTTAGAAGTGAAGTTCCTCCAGTTGAAGATGTAGAGCCAGTTGAAGAAATTGAAGAAGCATCTCCAACGCCACCAGTTGAGACCCAAGTGAGAAGATCTACCAGAGACCGTCATTCTTCTAGTAGATACAGTGTCAATGAATATGTTATGCTCAGTGATGGAGGAGAGCCAGAAACATATGAGGAAGCTATGCAACATGAGAAGAAGCAGGAGTGGTTTGGAGCCATGCAGGAGGAGATGAGTTCCTTGTGTGAGAACCACACCTATGATTTGGTGAAGCTTCCTAAGGGCAAGAAAACACTCAAGAACAAGTGGGTGTATAAGTTGAAGACTGAAAGTAATAGGTCACAATCAAAGTACAAGGCAAGATTGGTTATGAAGGGGTCCAGTCAAAAGAAAGGTATTGACTTTGAAGAAATATTTTCTCTAGTTGTGAAGATGTCATCCATCAGAGTTGTGCTTGGTTTAGCTGCTAGTCTAAACCTAGACATGGAACAACTTGATGTGAAAACCGCTTTTCTTCATGGTGATCTAGAGGATGAAATATATATGGAGCAACCAGAAGGGTTCAAAGTCAAGGGAAAAGAGAATCTAGTGTGCAGGTTGAAAAAGAGTTTGTATGGACTCAAACAAGCCCCAAGGCAGTGGTATAAGAAGTTTGACTCCTTTATGATGACTCAAGGGTACACTAGAAGTTCAGTTGATCATTGTGTGTTTGTGAAGAAGCACTCAAATGATGAATTCATTATTCTTCTGTTCTATGTTGATGACATGCTTATTGTTGGTCGTGATGCAAGCAAGATTGAAGACCTGAAGAGACAGTTAAGCAAGTCCTTTGCTATGAAGGATTTAGGTACAGCTAAATAGATTCTTGGTATGAAAAATCTCCCGTGACAGGATGAATGGGAAGTTATGGTTGTCTCAAGAAAAATACATTGACAAGGTTCTTGAGAGGTTCAATATGAAGGATGCCAAGGCTGTTTGTTCTCCACTTGCAGTTCATTTTAAACTTAGCTCAAGTCAATGTCCTTCAAGTGACAAAGAGAAGGAGGAGATGAGCTGAGTTCCTTATGCATCCGCTGTTGGCAGTTTGATGTATGCCATGGTGTGTACGAGGCCAGATATTGCTCATGCTGTTGGTGTTGTGAGCAGATTTCTCTCAAATCCGGGAAAGGAACACTGGGCTGCAGTAAAGTGGATACTGAGGTATCTAAGAGGTACTTCCCGGGTATGTTTGTGTTTTGGTAAGGGTGAACCCATGTTGGATGGGTATACAGATTCAGATATGGCAGGAGATGTGGACTCCAGAAAATCAGTTTCATGGTTCATGATGACTTTTGCGAGGGGAGTCGTTTCTTAGCGATCAAAGTCGAGAAGTGTGTTTCATTATCCACCACGTAGTTGAGTATATTGCAATTATCGAGGGTTGCAAGGAGGCTTTGTGGATGAAGAAGTTTCTTGAAGAATTGGGTATGCAACAAGAAAAGTGTATTGTCTATTGTGACAGTCAGAGCGCCATCCATCTTTCCAAGAATTCAACATTCCATTCGAAGTCCAAGCATATCGATGTTAGATATCATTGGATTCAAGATGTTCTTGAAGCTAAAGAGTTGTACTAGGAGAAGATACACACTAGTGAGAATGGGGCCGATATGTTCACCAAGGCATTATCCAAGGAGAAGCTTGAAGCATGTCGGGAAAGAGCAGGATTGGTAGAACCTCCCAAATGGTGCTGAGGGGGAGAATTGTTGGGGTCCAGCCCATTTGTTGGGTTGGATGAATAATTGGGCTCCAAGCCCATGATGAAAAAAAAAATGAAGCTAGGTCAATAGTGGAGAAGATGGAGGTCAAAGAGGTAACTTTACAAGGTGAAATTTTTTCTCATTCCTTGATAATGAGAATAGGTTATGCTTTGGAGGGGGGTTCATCCTGAGAAAGAGAGAGAGGGAAGACAAAGAGGGAGAAAAGGGAGAGAGGGCTAGGGCAAGGAGATCGGACGGCCAAACCTTGCCGGATCTCACTCAAATTCCGGGAGAAGAATCCTTGCAAGAAGCACTACCTATTGATTTGGTTTGATCCTTCTATTTCCCCCTACTTGTTGTTTGTTAGCCATCTTGATGATGATGATGATGTTTATCAATGAGAACTCTTCTCTCATGAATGCCTTTGTCCTTGGGCTTGTAAACCTCTAGTTAGCTAGAGAAGATCCATTGTAATTCATTATTGACCTAGTGGATACATGTTTAAGAGGCTCTAAGGAGTCCCGTGGTTTTTCTCTCGATTTGTAGGGTTTTCACGCTAAAAATCGTTGTCTTGAATCTTTGTTTGCTTGTTCATCTCATTCTGACAAGATTTAAGGTTTGATGGTGTTTTTGAGCTTGTTTTGGAGCCTTGAAGATTTTGTAGAACATTTGGGAAGATTTTGAAGCCTCAAAGGATCTTATTCAAGGTTTTTTTCGATTCACGCTGGGCAGACGCCGGGCAGCAGCAAAGCCCTGCTTTGTGAACCGCAGTGGATTACCAGTGAACTGCGCGGGCCGCACGCGGGCGGCGTAGAATTGCTAGTGAAGTTCGCGGGCCGCACACCGTGCGCGAGTGAACAGCAACCGTGCTACAGTAACAGTGAACATTACTGTTGCTACGATAACTTCCGCAGTTTTTCACTGTTTCTAAATACCGTCCAAATCCCAACATATATATATATATATATATTATAAGTTCAACGTGTTACACTATTTTAATAAACTTTAGTTTTTTACATTTACACTATGACATTAAATTTAATTATCACACTATTGATTTTCTTTTTCTTTACCAAGAAATGCAACGCTTGAAAGTGTATCATTTTTTTTTTTTTTACAAATGTGAACAACAGGCCTATGCTTTGGATCGGGATTGATCATTCACTCTCATCGCCTTTCATTTGGAGATGCAGTGGGCTCGGGGTTGCAAGCCCAAACTCACACCGGGGACCTTTTTAACTACCACATTGAAGCCAAGAGAATTTTAGTTCGAGAAATGAAAAATCCCCAACCATCACCTTATGTAAGTGCCCTGGGCTAGCCATGCCGCTAAGCTATGAGCTAGTTCGCAAATGTAGTATTTTCTATTATCATTATTATTATATAATGGCTTGCTAGTTAATCAATCTATTATTCATTTTGGATGTCATTAGGAATTTTATGAAACATCTTATTTGAAAAACCATAGATAAATCCCCCTTTTGGTGGCTTTTGTATTTTATCACTAGAGGGGGGCACGGGCCAAGATTTAGCCCGGTTTGGCTTAAAAAAATACACCAGATCAGTCAACATGGCATGGGTTTTTATAAAAAGACATCTTGCTCACAGGATTTGAATCCATGAGCTCAAAGTTAGAGAATAAAACTTATCATTTGAGCCACAATTCATTCTAAGTACATTATTGAAAAACACTATATATAGATATATAGATGGAGATCAAAAAAATTTTATTCAGAGACAACTAAAACTAAGGCAATACACTTTAACATGCATTTTTCTAAAATTATTTTATATACTCTCTCTCTATATATATTAATTTATAAGAAAATCAAGAAGTCAAATAATAAATAAAAAAACTATATAAATCAATTTGTAAAATATCAAACTACTAAACAATAAATTTTCACAAATATTTTTTCTAAAATAATTATTATTTTTGTCAACCTCCTTTTGACCCATTAGCACCAAGTCACACTACACATGCATGCCCCTAACTTTCCTTAAATAGAGGCGCTCTTATTTGATATATATATATATATATATATCAGATTGTTTGTATCAATTTGTAAAAGAAAAAAACATTTTAAAAATTAGATATTATTTTAATTATATATATATATCAATTTGTAAAAAAAATATATTAAAAAAAAGGAAAAAGGTGGGGGCAAGGGCAGTAGCCCTTTTTCGCCCTTTTGGCTCAGCTTCTTAACATAAAAATGAATTTCAATGTCTTTGAATAATAGTTGGCACCGTATTCTTTTCAATAGTTATAAAATATAGGAAGCTTTGAAGTCAATGACTTTTTTGTTAATGACAACATGATGAGCACAATAATAATAACCTTTACATAGTGTTTGGATCCAAAAGTATAAGGAAAAGTAAGAGGGAATGGGAGGGAAAGTAAGTGAAAGGAAATGAGTGGTTGAACCCTTGTTTAGATAGTTAAATTTTATGGATGAAAAGAAAATGATGGTTGCTTGATAAACTTTGTACTGGTTAAGAAGGAGGGGAAAGGAAAGAAAAACATATAGAATAATATGATTTATCAATTATACCCTTACTATTAAATAAAAATTACTTATTTTTATTTAAACACATGTATTATCAATATCTGAAACAAATGCACTTTAAGTAGTATTTTTTTTAAAATATTGAGATTATTAATGTAGAATTGCGTGTATTATATGATTCCTTTCCGTATTAATTGTTATCATTGAGATTCATGAATAATTTAGGTTATCTATTTTTACCTCAAAACAAAAGAAATCCAAATTATTAAAGCTTTTCTATTTGGAATTGTGTCAGGTCTAATTCCTATTACTCTAGTAGGATCATTTGTAACTGCATATTTACAATATAGACGTAGTGATCAGTTGGGCCTTTAATTGAGTAGTATTTCTTTGTTTGATTGACCTAGAAAACACAAATAAGCAAATAAACAAATAAACAAACTAAAAAGAAATATATAATTATGAGGATCTGCGAAGGTGTGGCATAAACTCATTAAATCTATAATTTTTAATATTTTTTATAAGAAATTTTGTGCATTAACATGCGAAATAAAAACCCTAACATATGAGAATTACTCGATATTGACCATAAACAATTAAAAAGTATATAATAACAAAAACAATATAAAAATGAAATCTTAAAATGGATAAGTCTAGTGATATAGGAATGTTCAAGATAATATAGATGTGTGATCTACATCGATAAGTAGAGAGAGAAAAAAAAAAGCAAGGTCAAATAAATGCAAGATATGTTGAATTAACAACAATGATCAAATAAAGAGTTGAAAATAATACAAGAACCTTACCTTTTAGACAAGATGATTGGTGCCGGATGACCTTGATTACAATAAAATTAGATTAAAAAAAGTGGAAGAAAAATTTATAAATTATTATGTAATTAATTAAAAAATATAGGGCATTAAGGCCTTTTCAAAAAATATAAATTTTTGGGAGGTTCTCCCTTCCCCTGCACCCGAAATTGGGGGCCAAAAAAAGTGGGGTTTCGGAGGGTCAAAGTTAACCCTTCATGTTCCTTCATTAAATTAAAAAAAAAATTATTCAAACAAGGGAAGGCTAATTTTGACCCTTTGAAACCCTCCCTTTCTTTTATTTTCCCTCCTCAACTCCCAATCCAAACATAGTACTAGAGTTCAAGACCAAAGTCAAAGTCGAGAGCCACCCCGATTGCAATAAATAAATAAGTATATGATTACTTTGATTCAAAATAAGAGAACTACTTGATATTTAATTTCTCTCACACTCAACAATATATGTTGAAAAATTGATTTGATAGGTAAATAAATTAAATGCAACTTTTTTTAATCTTTTTTAAATTTATTTTTACTTGTCTCAAAATTTTTAAGTTATTATAACTTATTTTAAAATTTTTTATTTTTGGAATTAAAATTTTAAAAAATCGTTTTATAATTTCTTTATATTTATTTACAATTTACATCACTTCAAAAAAAAAATTATAGACAAGTTGGTGAAAGTGTTCATTTGCTATCCATGGTTTTTGGTTCAAATCCCATCCAAAACACTAACTTTTTAAAGTTTAACTCTTAAAAGAATATTTTAATTTAATAATAAAATATTATTTAAAATAAGTATAATAGAAAACTTAAAAACTCATCAGGCCCGAGGGGCTCGGATCGGACCCGATGGGTTCTGGGATGAGCTGGGTCGGGCTTGGATAAACTAGACACAGTAGGTCTACCGGGTCAACGAGGCTAGACGGGCTATCTTTGTAGTATTGGTCGGTTTCGAGTCTGGATTTGGGTGATTCGGACCCGGTGGAAAGAATCAATTTTAATATAAGATATATAATACAAAAAAAATCTATGGCAAACCTAAACCTAATCAACCAAGCCCGGTGGGTTTTTTTTGTGGCACGGGCCAGTTCTGGGTCTGGTTTTTGGTGATCCAGACCCGGCAAGAAAGAACCAATTTTATCCTAAGATATATGATAAAAAGATCTATTGCAAAATTAGATTGATAATTTCATGGAAACAATTTTTGTGAATTTAGGTTCATTATGTTTTCATTTTGTTTTCATATTCTGGTAAAGGTATTTTAGTTATTATATTTAATTGTTTAAAACTTAAGATAATCTAGATTAAAACATTATATTTAATTTGTTGTACCCCATTCTAATTTGCACCTTGGGCCTCTTTACATTTTTGTGCATATATTAGGGGTAAAATAGTCATTTAGCACTAGTGGCATTCTTGCATGCTTGCACAGTGGCTTAGCTATTTTACCAAAATAATAATAATAATAATAATAATTAAATAAAAATGACCTTGGACTGATAACAAATGGTCTTAGGCACATGACTTTTCTGTTCTCCTCCTCTATTAATATACTCCAATAGTCTATTAATATACTCCAATAGAGAAGATATCTTAGATCATGGAACAAAAACTTAAACCGGTATGAAAATATATTTAAAAAAATAAAATAAATATAAATAATATGGTTACAATTGTGGGGCTATGGTCATTGATATATTATTTTGGGCGTATGTGACAAGGTCTACTTGCCCTGCATGTTAACCCGTCTTACATGATAAATTTTTAGGGATCGTTAAGCCACCGTAACTAATACACTACTGTATTTATTTGTCCCTTTAATACCTTCTTGTGGGGCGGCGCTTGTTACCTTCATAAAAAAAAATAATATGAGAAAAATTGTCAATTAAATATAATTAGCAAATTGGCACCAATTAACTAATGGGATTTTCAAGTAGATAACAGGGAATATGTCTTAATTTCTGTTGTGGCTTTATAATTAGCTCTTGGGCTCAATCAAATAAGGATTGGATTTACCATAGCTTATCTAATAAGAAATAATCAAATATATGTAACTTAGGAGATTGCCTACCCTTGCATATATTTTTTTTTTAATTTTTATTCTCTCTCATTATTCTCATATTCAACTCTATTTTATTTTAGTAAATGACATTTATTTTTTTAAATAAAACAAAATAAAATATATTGTTTTGGCGGCTTAGTGGTGGTCTGTTTCGTGGTGTCTTTTGTTGTTGTGCCCCTCCTTGTGGCTTTTTTGTTGTTTCATGTTTTGTTCCCCTATGGCGGTGTGTGTCGATAATGGGAGACCTGTAGTTCTGTTTCCTCTTTCTGTTTCGTTTAATTGAAGTGGTTTATCAATCTTTTTAAATATATATATATATATATATATTAATATGTGATACATTCAAAGACATCAATATTTAACTTTACATATGGAACCATATATGATTATAAGCACGGTAGACATTTATTTATTACAACCACGTATATTTGGTTTTCTTGCTACCAAACCTTAATTTCATATATAAGCAGAGGGAGCCAAGCGAGGTGACACCATAGCCTTCAAAGGCACAGCCTTGGGTACCACCAATCCAAAGGATTCCTTCATATCAATCGTCTCCCCTGCGGGTAGTTGCCAATCAAACGCATGCATAAGAACACCTAGGAAGTATTGCACGAATATTATACCAGCTTGCTTTCCTGCACATATTCTTCTTCCAGCTCCAAAAGGTATCAGTTCAAAATCAGTACCATGTGGCTCTATGTTAGTAGCTTTCCCACCTGGAAGAAAACCTCCTCGGGATAGAATTCTAGTGGGAACTCCCATGTGTCTGGTCCCGACCAATGGCCCAAACATTAATAAGAAGACGAGTATTAGCAGGAATATGATATCCATTGACTTCACATGGTTGGGCAGAGAAATGAGGGAGACTAAGGGTGTGGATGGGTGTAACCTAAGTGCTTCTTTGCAAACAGCTTGGAGATAAGGTAGGTTCAGTATGTCAGATTCTTCAAGCATGCGTTCTCGGCCAATGATGGTGTCCAACTCTGATTGCAAGCGTTTGAGAATGATCGGGTTCTTTAACATCTCACTGATTGCCCATTCAACAATAACTGATGAGGTATCACTTCCGGCCGTGAACATGTCCTATCATGCATGTCATCAGTAATATTAGTTTTAACATTAAAGATGATAATAATATATATGCTAGATTATGTTAAGCAAGAGAAATTATTATATCCTATAAATTTACGATCAACCAAATTAATAACCTTTTTAACTATCGACTCATTCGAAGTGAATGAGAAGACAAGGAAGAGATAATCTTATATAATCCAAGAAAGACATCCAAGTCAACCTTTGACAATAAGTCATATATATTTATATATTAAAGTTCAATAATTGTACTTATTTCCGTAATCTACCTCTAAAATTATAACCAATGAGAAGCTTAATTGCATGGCATGAAAAGAATAGTGTCATACCGAGATGAGAGCCCTGATGTTGACATCAGACAACTTCTCTCCATCGTCGTCTCGGAGCTTGCTAGCCATGACAAGATCAATGAAATCCGGCGAGCACTGTCTCTCGGCAGCGGTTGCCTTGTGCTCGTCCAACAACCTTTTGATCATCTCGTCCAACCTCTCATGCACCCTCTTCATCTTGGCCTGTATTCCCTGCAAGTCCATCCACGCAATCGACGGCACGAAATCCCCAACGTTGAACAACCCTCCACCAGTCATCAAATCCTTCAAAGCAACCTTAAACTCACTCAAGTCTGAACCAGAGAGATCGAACACCCTCCTGCTCAACATTACCTGCCCAATAATGTTAGCCGTAGCACAGATGAGTGTTTCCGGCACGACAACGAGTTCGTTCCTTGAGCTGGACTCAAGCATGGTGCGCACCATGTGCGAGACCTCAGAGCATCGCACAGGCGCCCAGTCAGTGAGCGCCTTGTTACTGAGCATGTGAAGTGTGCTGAGCTTGCGCAGGAGCTTATACCTCGGCGTGTAGTTAGCGAACACCATGTTGTTGCCGTTGTAGGTGATGTCTTTGCCGCTGATGACATTGTTTGGTCTGTTTGCGTACTGGGCGTCGAAGGCTGTGAGGAACGCCCGCGCGGACGAGGGGGTTGAGGCTACCATAACGCTGCATGTACCCATCTTCAAGTACATGATCGGGCCATAACGTTTGGCTAGTTTGGCGAGCCCTACGTGTGGGGCTGGCCCGATCAACGGGAGCGCGCCGAGCAACGGGTAACCTCTTGGCCCTGGTGGCAGCCGGAGATTGGAGCCACGGTTAATCAAGAAGAAGCAAACAAGCAAGAAGATAGAGCTAAGTATAAGGATAAGGTTTATATCCATGGCTTTGTTTACTCTTTGCGGAAGCTTGTTAGCTATATATGTTTATATATATATATATATATATATAGATTAATGAATTGGTGACATGAACACTATTCATCGGGGGCAGATGTATATGTGTATAACTTTCAGGGGAAGCTAGACGAAAGATTTCATTAATGGAGTGTTGATTTTAAATGTTTCGCTGACCCTTTTGAGGGGAACAACAAAGAAAGAAGGCATTGAAAATGTACAATCTGGGAACTCACCAACCTCATTCTATCCTCCCTGTGCCAAGTGCCCACCTGTTATTAATTACTTGTAGATTTTTGTTCTAATTTGTAGGATAAAAGTTGAAAAGAGATTTGATGAATGTGAAGGCAAACAAAATAATTGAGTTTGATTGGAAATATACAAAAAAAAAATTTATATAAAATAAATAAATCTCCATTTATTAAAATAAAATAATTTTTAAAACAAAACAACAAAATAAGGACGAACAGGACCGGACCATTTCGATAATAATTCTTGTAAATCTTCAAATATACAAAAAAGTTATATAAATATATAAAATAATAAAAGTTTAATTAATATTTGGTGTTTCAGTATGTTTATGACCTAGTCAATATTATCAAAACCGTTACCAGACTAATTAAATTGGTTCTAGAAGCAATCTGGTTCTCTAATTGGACTAAATTATAAATTGAACCTAGTAAAAACCAGTGTGAACTAGTGATTTTAATTTTTAAGTGAAAAGATGATTGAACCAATGGTTGAATCAATGGTTAAACCATTGAACCAGTAATTGAACCGCCAGTCTCTTAGTAAACCCTTTTTAGATACATAAAAATACTATATTAAATTAAATTATTTAAAATATTTAAACTGATCCAATGCAATTAACTTTGAGCCGATAGATGACCCAACACGTTGATTAGTTCAATGTCTTCTCCGGTTCGGTATATAGGTAGCGCCACATTTTTTTTTTTAAAGCCAAACTATCGCTTGGGACATCATTAACCCATAGGCACTTTTATGTGTAAACGGAAGAAATGGTGAGCATTGGCATCAATATTCCGATAACTTTTAATGAAGTCTGCATGGATATGACATTATTCAACATGGTCCTCAATCATTTATATATTAATAATTGAATAGTGTTTAGTAGCCAATTAATCAAGACGTATCAATAGTATTGTACAATATGCATGGTAAATGTTGACAAGAGAATCCGTTCGTTTTTTTAAGATCAAGGTGCATCCTGGTCAACTAGATGAAAAAATCAAGATAATAATTATAAGGAAATGTGAGAAAAGAAAGCTGTCATTCATTAGGGTAATAGCCCAATAAATAGATATAAGAGTATATAAGAATATGTATAAACAGAGAGATATAAGATATATATTGATACAACGGTATACTTGAGACCGTTGATTCACGCACGAATACCCGATAACGAGTCTTCCAACACTTGTTGATCAACGATAACCAGGTTTGGAAAAGAGTAAAATCTTATTACTCAAGAAAATGATGATCACAAAATTAATTTTCTCTTGCCCGTAGGCTTACAATAAATAAGCAAAAATAGTAATAAGAAAGGAGATAATTTGAAAATTTACCAAAAATGGTAAATTCTCAAATATCAACAAAAAATAAAAGGTTTAACAAAATAAAGACTATTGCCACAAAAGGTTTACAAATCAAAGATTTCTAGCCTGATATATAATGAAATCAAATCTTTCCTAAAATGGCAAAATTGCTGTTTTCGAGGCCAAGATGATGGAATTCGGCCAAAAACTGCCATGACACATAAGCAAAGCTAGTAACTTGTGCTCGTTGACCAGTTTTCCTTTAAGTGAGACCCTTAAAAACCAAAAATCCATCGCTTCAAAAATTAGCAGAATACCCTTGTTAGGCCATGTCCCATTTGTCCAGAAAGACACTGGCTTGCTCCTCAATACACCCGCATCATTCTCCCATGGTTGAACAGAATTCGCCCTCGAATTCACCCTTGATTTAGAAGGCCCACACTAATCTGATGCTGAACATCATTTAATGGTGGTAGCTTATCCAGTAGCTCTTCAGGACATACGTCTTTGAATTCAGCTACAATTGGCTTCACAATCTTTGGGATTGCCTCTTCAATTGCACAACTACTTGCATCAATCACAAACTTGCATACCTTCCCAAGGATAGTACAGGTGGACTAGAGGATGTTAGATCGTCCCCAATCGTCTTCAATAGCCTTGGGTGTCAAGCAGGACCTTCGTACGACCAATGCTGTACCAACGTCACCCTCAACAATCTCCTCATTAAGGACATCTTCGTCAAATACAGGCGGAAGAATGTCTCCCGTATCCTCTTCTTCCTCGGCAAGCATAACTCTCTTCCCTGCCTTCCTATAATCCGCTTGGTGATGCTCCTTTTCTCCACAACTGAAACACTGAATGGTGTTATTAGTTCCTCTAGTCATGCTAGTTCCCGTGGAACGCTCAAAAGTAACTCCCCTTCGGGCCGGCCCACCCGTAGTAGAGGGAATTGAACGGCCTCCTCTAGGTGTCTCCCCAAAACTTAATGGGACTAAACGCCGCTGTTGCCGCTCAATAATCAAAGCTTGTTGATTGGCCACCGAGATGGAGACTGGGTCAAACAGGTTGACAGTCTCCTGGATCTGGGTCTCCAAGCCACCAATGTACCTTGTCATCAACTGATCTGTTGATTCTTGAACTTTGTTCCGAGCCAGCAACTAATAGACCTCCGTGGTGTACTCCTCCACGGCGTGAGTTCCTTGGCGTAGACTATGCAAACGACTGAAAATCATGTGCTGGCAATTGTGGAGTAAGAAATTGGAGCGCATGTGTTTCTTCATCTTCTCCCAAGAGTTGATCTTGTCCTTCCCCAACCTTCTACGGTTGAGCTTCAGTTGTTGCCACCAACCGGTTGCACGACCATGCAGCCGCGTCGCCACTAGCGCCACCCTTCTATCATCGAGGACCCCTTTGAACTCCAAGATCTCCTCGACAGTGGTCAGCCAGTCAAGGAACTCCTCAGCTTGTAGTCCACCATGGAATTCTGGAATATCGACCCGTATGCCAGATTCCCAACGCCTATCTTCATCGCGGTAGTGTCGATTGTCACCCCCACGATCTTGCCCTCCTTGTCACCCTACTAGGGCAATGTCAGCAAAGTAACCATTGTCTTCCTCAATGCTGCCTTCGCTTCCACTTTCGGTGGCATGCCCTTGATTGATGCTACCCATCATTTGGGTAATCCGTTCAGTCAGCTCCTCCATCATGCACTCCACCAGACGGTCTAAGAGACCGCCAACTCGCTGCTCAAATCTAGCATCGTCCTCACGGTCATAGATCTCCTCTATCTTTTGCGTAGGGCGACCCGCACCTCATCCTCGTGGTGATATGATCGATTCGGCTCTGGTACCAAACTGATGCAGTGGTATACTTGAGATCGTTGATTCGAGCACGAATACCTGATAACAAGCCTTCCAACACCTGTTGATCAACGATAACCAGGATTGGGAAAGAGTAAAATATTATTACTCAAGAAAATGATGATCACAAAACTGATTTTCTCTTGCCCGTAAGCTTACAATAAATAGGCGAAAATAGTAATAAGAAAGGAGATAATTTGAAAATTTATCAAAAATGGTAAATTCTCAAATATCAGCAAGAAATAAAAGATTTAACAAAATAAAGACTATTGCCACAAAAGGTTTACAAATCAGAGATTTCTAGCTTAATATATAATGAAATCAAATCTTTTCTAAAATGACAAAATTACTGTTTTCGAGGCCAAGATGATGGAATTCGGCCAAAAACTGCCATGACACATAAGCAAAGCTAATGACTTGTGCTCGTTGACCCCTTTTCCTTCAAGTGAGACCCTTAAAACCAAAAATCCACCGCTTGAAAAATTATCAAAATACCCTTGTTAGGCCATGTCCCATTTGTCCAGAAAGACACTGGCTTGCTCCTCAATATGCCCTGCATCATATATACATATACATTATACATAAAGGAATATTACTCTAACACGCCCCTCAAACTCACGGTGGGTCGTAAACTGAGAGTTTGTCAACTAAAAACTGAAATCGAGCTACAGTATGTGCCTTAGTGAAAAAATCAGCAAGCTGCTTTGAAGAGGTAACATACGGAAGAAGAATACTGCAAGCAAGATAATGATGATGAACAAAGTGAAGAGAGACCTCAAGATGCTTCATAAACTCATGAAACACAGGATTGACACCAATTTTGATGGTACTCTGGTTATCACAAAAGATAGGAGTGGGGCAAATGTGGAGACACCAAAGTCCATCAAAATCTGGCGCAACCAAGGAACTTCCATAGCAGTGGATGACATATAGCACCATACTCAGCGTCAGTAGTGGAAAGAGCAACATTGGATTGTTTCTTGCTTTTCTAGGAGATAAGTGGATCTCCAAGAAAAATGCAGAAAGTAGTAGTAGATCTCCGATCAGTAGCATCGCCTGCCCAATCAATGTCACAGTATGCATGCAACTCAATCGAGGACATGGCAAAAAAAGGTAGAGATTGAGTGATAGTGCCATGGAGGAAATGAAGAACTCGTAGAAGTGCAACATAATGAGTAAATCGAGGAGCACTAACAAACTGGCTAAGAACGTGACCAGCATATGCAATATCAAGCTGAGTGATGGTTAGATAAAAAAGAGCACCCATAAGTGCTCGATAGTGGCTAGGATTAGTCATTAACTCACCATCAAAAAAGGAGAGATGATGATGCAACTCAATAGGAGTAGAGGCAGTACCGAGATCAGTGACACCATCTTGTCGAAAAATATCAGAAATGTACTTTTGTTGAGATAACAAGTAACCTCGAAGAGAATAAGAGACCTTAAGACCAAAAAGTATGGAAGAGGTCCAAGGTCTTTCATCTGAAACTTGGTGTGTAATCATTGTTTCAGACAAAGAATAGTATTAGTATCATCACCAGAAATAACCATATTGTCAACATAAAGAAGAAGAATAGTGAGGCCTCGAGGAGCCTACCGAGTGAAAAGAGAATAATCATAAGAGCTCTCGGTGAAACCAAGAGCAAGAACTGCACTATAAAAATGCTCAAACCAGGAGCAGGAGCTTGTTTGAGCCCATAAATAGCCCGACAAACATGACAGACATGCTAAGGAGGATGAGAAAAACCAGGAGGAGTTATATAAACATCCTCAGAAAGATCCCTATGTAAGAAGGCATTGATCACATCCAACTGATGAAGTGTCTAGTGACAAGCGGATGCAATAGCAAAAAAAAGACGAACAGTAGTCAACTTGGCTACAGGAGCAAATGTCTCCTCATAGTCAATGCTATATTCTTGAGTAAAACCACGAGTAACAAGATGCGTCTTGTGGCACTCAATGCTACCATCAGCTTGGGTCTTGCCCCGATAGACCCACCGACAGCTGATAGGAATAACATCAAAAGGAAATGGAACAAGCTCCCATATATAGATACGCTGAAGGGCATCGAGTTCCTTTGTCATAACCTGTTGCAATGGGATAACTCATGACAAGACTGCGGCTCAAAATTGGAGTGAAAGTGCATACTGGGTAGGAGGACGATGAATGCTGTCTGGGTAACAACGGGATCCATTAGGAGCATCTTTAGGAGAGGGTGAGCTGGCGGGGTGAGGAGGCGAATCACTAGAACCATCAATGCACCCGAGGATAGAGGAATAGAAGAAGTATCAGTTGAGACTGGCGGATGAGGCACAAAACTGGTAATGATGGTGTACTAGAGGAAGACTGAAGAAAAGAAAGATTCAGAGAAGATGAAGAAAAGTAAGGTGTGCATTCAAGAAAGGCTACGTGACGGGAAATATGAAGACAGTGAGATAGATGATCATAGCAGTGATAGCCCTTGTGTTCAGACCTATAGTCGAGAAAAATGCACATGTTGGAATGAGGAGAGAGTTTGGTTCACTCAACATTAGGCAAATGGACAAAACAAGTGCAACCAAAAGTGCAAAGGTAACCATCAGAGGAAGTGACACCAGAAAAATGGGGGAAGAAGTTCTATTGATTTGATAGATTGAGGTAAGAATAACCTCATCCCAAAAAAATTTGAGGGGCAGTAGAAGAAAATAGAAGGGTAAAGTAGTTTCCAAGATGTGATGATGCTTACGCATAGCAACACTATTTTGAGTAGGTGTGTGAGGACATGATTGCTGAGCCAGAGTGCCATGAGTAGAGAGTAACTCTCGAAAACATGTAGAGAGATACTCACATGCCCCATCAGATCGAGCAAAAAACCTTAATGCGTTTACCGAACTAAGTATATATCACTTATGCAAATTGAGAATAAATGGCAAAAATCTCAGATCGGGAACGCAGCAGGTAAAGCCAGGTATAACGGGAGAAATCATCAATAAAGCTGATATAGTAGAAGAAACCACCAAGAGATGAGAGTGGGGTTGGGCCCCAAACATCCTAGTGAATAAGGTCAAAAGAAGATTCTGAAAGAGATTCACGGGAGGAGAAGGGAAGAAATGTATGCTTAGCTTGCTTACAACCTATACATGGAGGTAAAAAAGTAGTAGGAACAGAACCAAGACTGCCTGAAATAGTTAAGAGTTTCACGCGAGCACTAGATCAGTGACCAAGATAATTATGATAACGATCGAGAGAACACATAGATTCAATAATGGCAGAAGAATGAAGAGTTGGAAGATGATGATGGTCTTAATGATAAAGTCCACCAACTCTGCGCCCGGTTCCAATCCTTTTACCTGTAAGATTATCCTGCACAGAACAAATAAAACATGAAAATGTTACTGTAAGACCATGATCAGTAAGTTGACTAATTATAAGGTTGAGAGCTAAGCTAGGAACATAATAGTAATCGGGAATGTTAAATGAAGTGGACTGAATACAACCGCACTGTGTGATAGGGTGAAGGCTTCCATCAACAGTGCGAATGCTAGAAAGTGGGGAGGGGTAGATATAGAAACTAGGCTAGAGGCATCCGCAGTCGTATAATGAGTGGCACTAGAGTATAAAATCTAGGAGGAGGAAGACATACCAGAGACAGTAGACATAACCGAGGGAGTACTGGACTACATAGCATGCTGCATAACATGTATCTTCTCGGTAAGCTGAGCATCTTGAGAGAGTAGATCAACTGAAAAATCAGGAGCTAAGACTGAAGCATCATGGGAAGATGGAGAGATAACAGAAGAAGAATATAGAGGGCGAGACTGTTGCTCATGCTATTGCTAAAGCTTAGGACATTGATGCCTCATATGTCCAGAACACTTGCAGTAAGAATGTCTATAACTAGTATGAACAACAGAGGGGAGAGATGGTCTTCCTGTCTTAGGACATGTTGGAAACTAACATACATGCTCGTGGAGTCATTAATGAGAATGGAAGCTTTAGAGGTATTAAAATAATCTTAATCTACCCCACACATTGGACTCCAAATCCCCGCACCGCCAGAAGATTAGAAAGAAAATCCCAGTCTACTATATTGAATGCTTTGGCGAAGTCAACTTTGATAAGTAAAATTTGAAATTTGAATAATGTTTATTGCCAAATTGCACACACAAGAGGGAGGTGGAGACCTTCCTAATTTCCTTGAGAATTTCAATTTTAGCATTTTCATATTGGATGGAAGGAATGAGATTTCTGTTATATTTGCTGCTGGCGACAGCATAAAAAAATTTAGTATTTAAATCCTGATAAGTGCTTGTGTGATAAGAATACGAAGTGTTCTTTCCTTATGATAAGCATTACTTTTATCGGGGTTTAACGCTAATATGTGTGTATTTATGTTACTTTCATGCAGATAGGGTTGTGAGACCGAGTATTAGAGAAAGAAGCCAATGTGGATCGTAAATGCACCATTTGGAGGAAATCTTGAGAAGGGTCAAACGCGAAGACATAAGTCGGGTTTGAAATGCGGGAATGTGTGCCAACCTCCTCGTATTCAAGTTAGCACAACAATTTGGAGGGGCACAAGGGCAGTCACATTCAAGTATTCCGGCTTGTGTATGTATAGCAAGATCTCCACCAACATGTCCGTTATTGAAGAAGCAAAGCGATCTACGACGTAAACGTGTGCCCGTTTATGTTACCTCGATGAAACCATAGATTCGGGAGTGTTTCGGGCCGGTACTGTAGCAGAGCACTGTAGCAAAATATTACAGCAGGTACTGTTCACAGTGGGCCGAAGAAGGATGAAAACAGAGAATCCACACTGGCGTGTGAAAATTCCACACGCCCATGTGAAAAATCCACATGGGCACCTACATGGGCGTGTGGATTCCCGATTGCAACCCTATTTAAGGCCGATTTTAGCCCCGATTTCAGGATTCTTTTCTCCATCTTTTCCCTAACTTGAGAGAGGATAGCGGCTAGGGTTTGGAGAGGTATGGGCTAGGCATTTGGAGAGGTTCTACGGCTCCGATATCGCGCTCCATTTGGAAGAAAGTTAGTGGGAGAGCTTTCGTCGGCACCGATCCAGCATGGTGTATTCTAGGCCAGACAAAGGGACCTTTGGACGAGTAGAGGACTCTCTACAAGACCATCGCCACGACTATCGAGGGGGTTTTCTGTGGATTCTTTTCTTTTACACTTGATTTCATTGATTGTAATTAACTCCATGGAGAGCTAAACCCCCTAGTGGGTACTTGGGTATTTGGGAATTCTAGGATGTATTCATTTCATTGAACCTCTTTATTATGCTTTCAATTAATTGATGTTTTATTTGAGTTCCAATCTTGAATGCTTGATTGTTTAAATACTCCCTTAGAGTGACACTAGGGTTGAGAGTTCTTGTTGGTAACCCTTGTGAGTGAGTGATATACCACGAAAGTTAGACAAAGCTAGATTGGAAAGGGTTGAGAGGGTGAATCGAGAGGTAGCGGAGCGTCCCCTTTCTCCTCCGGTGTGATTTATTCTACCTCCATTTCCTCAAGTTCTTTACGGTCATAGTAGAGTGAATGGGCTAAAGGATGACCTTCCACTGGGGATAGTTGCGGGTGCAACGGAGTGAAGCGTTGAAGTGATTTTAGCATCTAGGGCTTAATTGTGGCTAGGGACCTTCCACATGGACCAAAGGGTTAGGTCTGCATCTAGGAAGAGGATATATCACTTGGAATCCCTAGAACTCATTGCAATTCTATATGAGTGCGAGGTTAAGAGGTTATTCAATTTCTCCTCCGGGACATGTATAGAGTTAGGCATGGTTGACCTTAGATTTGGGACCATGTATTTAAGGATCTCCACGACTCATTATTGCATCAGTTAGAAAGTATAATAGAGGGTTCTTGCACTTGAAACGATTGTCCTAGGCGGAACAATATCCTGGTATCCCATTTATATCGATTGCCTTACCTTCTCCTTTACTTGTGCTCTCTTTCTTGTTCTTTTACTTTTGTTATTTCGCATCTTTTCACACATATCACTATTCATCTTTCACTTAGTTAACAAATAATTTAAGTGTTTTTATTCCCTACTCCCTGTGGATACGATACCCCACTCATTTGGGATTTTATTACTTCGACAAACCCGTGCACTTACGGGACATACGCAAGGGGCGTTGTCAAATCCATTTCTCAACGCATGTCAAACATGAATGTTGTCTCCAATATAATTCTTCCTAATGCAAAACAAAGCTAGAAGCTAAGCTCAAATTTGATTCCTATGCTTACTCCTCAGGAGTGAGATTGTGAGATTTCCTAGTTATGTCTAAACTCTCTAATTTGTGTAGGATAGATAATTTCAAAAGTTTAATAGAACTTAAACTAGATCTAGTAGACTAGTACCGCAACCTTTCCACAACCCTAGAAAGGAAAGTTATTCCACCATTCTTGAATTAGCTCACTAAGGCCCAACTGGGCACCATGCAATTTCAATTTTGAAAGAACAAGGTCTTGAAAAGTGATTAAACAAGACTAAGCAAATTGGAGTATTACTAAAACTGAATCTTGGAAGGTAAGATTAATAAACCTTCATAAATCTATCTAACTTATCCAAAATGTACTATCTGTTAGTCTAAGTGCAACTAAGACTATAGACCATTGGTTTAACAAGATTCAAGTCATTAATGAGGTTTTGAGTGTTATGAATATCATACAAACTTTTGGTGCCACTATTCTTGTCCTAAGTTGAAAACATGGAACTAAAGTCTCCACAAATCACCCAAGGAAGAATTCTACCCTTGTTTCTAACTCGAATCTCACCCTAGAACTTTGATTTTAGATGTCTGGATTTTAGACCGTAGAGCAAGGTGTAAAGCCATCTGCCATTGTACTGTAGATCTTAGTGAATTCCATAGTCAAATGGAAATGACATGAGTAGATTAAGCTTTATTTGAGTAAGGAGTTGTTCCACCCAATGATCATTCTCCCTGAAAAGCTTTAGAAGGGCTTATGCCTTATATAGTCTAATTGAGCATCCCTTATGGCCGTACAAGTTAATTGCTTACCATTAATCAATTTGGATTCCTAGATACAACAGATATTTGCATGTTGGAAGTCTATGAAATCCCTAACTAGATACTGTTTAGATAGCTTGCCTAGTCCTCTGACATTCCGAGAGATGACATTTAAGCAAAAAGAGCACTAAGATATTAGGAGGCCTCCATTGTGTCTCCATAGAGGATGACTCACTTAGTCTATACTTAGTGAACCCTCAAAAAGAAAATCACTTTTATGGTTAAATGTGTCATCGAGGTCTATGTCACATACAATATTGTATTTATTTAGTTGAATATTAGAACAAGTAAAAATTAAGAGTGGATCGGTAGAAGTGCCTTCTGGGATTGAACAGAAGATTCTTTGTTCATTGAAAAGCGGGGTGGATGAGATAGATACCATACTTCCACATTCCATTTGGAGGGCCTTTTTTGATGCTCACTTCTACGAGAGGGCTTTGTAGTATTCTTAACTAGCGGAGAGGAACTAAAAAAGGCATTCAACCCATATATGCTGGATTTTTTTTTTTTTTTAACAAATGCGGGCAATCAACATAACAAGGGCAACCACAGACAAGGAGCCGAGTTGGATTTGAACCCGCCTCCTCAGTAGGATGAACACTTTTGGAAAGGGACCTAGTGACAATATACTAAATAGTTGTTGGCATTTTTTTACTATGATTCCTACAAGAAATGACAAATCTTTTTAGCAAAGTTTAACTCTAAGTCATCTGAGATGTCACCATCATGAAAAAGACTACTAGAGTTCCTTCCTAGTTATCATAAGGTAGGCTAGCCTCTCTTCCAGGGAGATCCTCTGCTGAGATCTTCTCAATTATTTGTCTTCCTACTTCATCTAGATCTATTGGACCTGAGATGTCTGAGAAACAGTTAAAATATGAGTCAATCTTAGCTAAATTGCTCAAAAGACAAGACGCCTAGGGAAAGTGCTACTTATATCCAAGTAAGACACCCTTAAAACCTAGTGGATGAGTAATATCACAAAAAGAGGTAGGTAGAGCATCAACAGTTGAAGATGAAATTTGGTCTCCCAATGTGTCAGACTTAGGCCCAGGATGTAGATGGGTTGGATTTGCCCAATCGAATTAGCCATTAAGAAGTTTAATCCAACTTGATTGGGTCAAATCATGCTTGATTGGATCACCTTGATGATCTAGATTTAGTTGGATAATTAGACACACACAACTGAGGCTAGTTAATCTCACCTAATTAACCAGATTGGGATTGAGTTTAATCTAGCTTGATTGCAGTTGAATTGGGCTAATATCTTATCCTTCTTCATTTTAAGGATGTTTCGTTGATTTTTTTTAATTAGTTTGTTGAAAGATAATCTCTTAATAATTAAAAAATTATAAGGTTTTATATAAGTGCATTCCATTTTGATTAAGTCAAAACTACTTTTCACACAATAAATAGTTATACCAAAATAGCTACAAGTAACTAAATGGTCTATTTATTCGAAGAACAAACATGTACATGGCAACAAAATTACATGCAAAACTTATAGACCTTTTTCTTCTTTTTCCTTTTTCTCCATTCTGTTAAGAGAGCTACATAGTATATTAGGAACTAGAGAGCAGAAATTAATCAAAATAGAATCTTGACGAGTTGCAACACTTCATCAACCAATTGGGGAGATCCCAAACTTGATGAAAAAGGGGAAGTTTAGGAGAGTGATGACCTAGGACAACTATACAATCCACTAAAATGTTCCAACCTCTTGGGATAATCTCTACAACCGCATTTGAAACGGTCATCAAAAGTTTTTGAATGTTATGAGATTCTAGGTTGATAAGTCAATTACATGGTTCCACATCATTCTGTAGCAATTCCAATAACTTTGCACAGTCTGGAAATATATGGCCAACTTCAAATCTCAAGAGCATTTTCTTCAGCTTGAAAACTGGATTCCATTTAGATTTGCAGCAACCTGCAAAGTAAATTTTCTAATCGGTAGTTAAAAAAATAATCCTAAACCACATGCTAACTACATAAATGAGCAAGATGCACATGTAAATAGAACGAGTTTAGGAGAAAAAGAGTTAGTAAGATTGACAAGAAACTTCCCTATTTTGTTAGTGAACCCTGTTCAATGCTCCTTAACATAATCAATGGCACGATTTGCAAGTCGGCTAAAATCTGGTTGTACAACCCTGAATACAAGATCACATCTAGCTTTCCAAACTAACCAGAAAGTTGCTAAGATAACAAATACTATAAACTTTAGGACAAATACCTTTCAAGAAAAGCCAAACCCCTTGAACTTTAGGACAAACATGGAAGAGATGTTCAACGGTCTCCCAATGCAAACCACAAAAAAGACAGATAGTGGAGGGACCCAAATTGATTAGGTGATGGAAGTCATAAGTTTGGACTTTCCTACAAAGGATTAACCAAGAGAATAATTTAACTCTAGGGGACACCTAGAGCTACCACAGCTTGTGCCAACCTTGCCAATCAAAGGATTCCATGTTTCTATGATTTAAAAAATTCTAAACCATAGAAGAGATGCTATTATTGTTTGACATGGAGAACTAGACCCAATCATTAGTTGATTCTGAATCAATAGAACCCCTACTCAAAGTGGAAAAGCTAAAGCAAGTACCGAAAACTAACTCTAATTTCAAGCGTACTAAGAACCATTACTCACAAAGTTAGCAACTTGAAAATTCCAAACATCATAATCCATGTTAAGAAACATGGGTTTATAAGCCAAAGGTGTTTCAAAACACCAAGGATCATTTAAGAAAGAGGTACTATAGGAATTGATAGAATTGATCCATAATTGGAGTCTAATGGCAGCCAAAGTCCTACATATAGATCTATAGAAATAGGTACACTTTGCAGGAGGCTGAAGATCCCAAACAAGGTTGAGGCCATATTTAGAGTTTATCAGATCAACCCAAATGACTTCCTCAGCATTGAAAAGGTTTAAGAAAATCCTAGTCATTAACGCAAGTCTGGCCACTTTTAAATCCTTGAGACCTAAGCCCTCTCAACTTCACTAAGGTAGTGTTTGTTTCAAGGGATTTGGAGTTACATGTAACTCCAAATCCCTTACCTTTTTAAAATCCGTTGTTTGTTTTGATGTATTTCATTTTTCATGTGCTTTTGAAATCCCATCATTGAGGGATTTTGGTTTACGGTCATTTTGACCGTAAAACCAAATCCCGGGAGTTCAAAACTAGTATATATGCATATGTATATATATATATATACAGAAATTTATACATATACATATACATATATACACATATACATATACACATACATATACATACATATATATATACATAAATCTATACATATACACATATACGTATATGTATACATATACATATACATACACATATATATATATAAATCTATACATATATGCATACACATATACATATATACACATATATGTATGCACATACATATACATACATATATTTATATATACATACATGTATGTATATACATTCCCTAGATATACCTATATATAGTATGTTTACATATATAAATACACATATATACATATATATAAAAATATATATATATGTATATATACACAAATATATACATATACATATACATATATATATACATGTACTCATATACATATATGTATATTTATGCATATATGCATATACGCAGACATATCCATACACTTATACACATGTTTTCCAATTCCAGATTTACAAATCCTTTCAAACAAACATAAAATCTTATAATACAGTAATTCCAGTTACATCTAACCAAACACAAGATTTGACTGCACTGTATTTTGAAAGCCAAGTATTTTCAGTTACATTGTAACTAGAAATCCACTGCATTTAGAATTACATCCAACCAAACGCTACCTAAGAGTAGAAATATTTCAACAAACAAGATGAATGCCACTACTATTGCCTTTCTTAGCCCAGAAGAAATCCCTTGCTAATTTAATACAAAGGGATTGAGAGAATAGAGATGTTGACCAAAATATGTCTACCAACTTTTTAGAGAGAGTTGTGATTCCAATTAGCAATGTTCCTAAAGACCCCAGAGATCATGGGTTGAAAATGAAAGAGTCTAAGCCTTTTAGGGGCAATAAGCACACATAATAAGTAAAGAGAAACTCCACTTTTTTAAAATTCAAAATCTTGGTAATACTACTAGCCAACCTGCTAGCGAACCAGCTAGAAAAATAAATGGCAAATTAATTGGGATTAGATGACTAACCAGTTAAGTGGGCATAAATAGAAAGACAAAGTTTACAGTTCCTAGCACGTTTTCTATTAGCTCTAGTAACAAGGATCAAGTCATCTTCATACATGAGATGGTCGAAATTGAGGGTTAGATTGGCATTAAAACCAGACCCATGTTCAAGGCTTATTAAGATTTGTTGTAAGATCATGAGAGGTTATAATAAATAAATAAGGGGAAAGAGGGTCCCCCAGTATGATGCCTCTGGTTAGGGATGGCAATGGGTAGGGTATGCCAAAACCCTTACCCGTACCCGTAACTCCTACCCCATACCCGTACCCTTACCCGTACCCTTCAGGGTAAAAAAAAATCATACCTTTACCCTTACCCGCAGGGTACGGGTATACCCGCAGGGTACCCGCTTACCCGTTGTTCAAATTATCGAATTAAATTTAAATAATAATAAAAATAAATTAATTATACATTATATTATAATCTTTAAACACATGTCCATAAATTCAAAATTACAAGTTGATATATATTTGTTTATTTTAAATTATATAATCACATAAAAATAATGTCTATTTAGGACTCAATGGTAACTCTACCTTTTGTTTTGTTCATGTTTAACCATCTTGGTTTTTGTTTAAAATTTTTTCATATATCTACTATTTATATTTTATATAGCTTCAAATTTTATAAATATCTAGGAAGAGTTTGAATATAAAAAACATTATAAGTAATTCTCATAAGTTATATCCAATTGATTTTTTATTAGTATCTTATTTTTCAGGATGTTCTTATAATTTATAGAATAAATTATTATAACATTATTTTTTATATTTGCTTATTTTTTAATTTAATTATGATTCTTAATATATATCTAAAATTCAATTTTGATAATATTATCAAATATAAATATAGAAATTAAATAAAATTTAAAATAATATATTAAGAGAAAATTTGAAGTTTTATTTTCAAATTAATCACCATGAAAATAGATATTGAGTAAATTGTGAGTAAATGTTTAGTTTAATAAAAAAATTTTTATATATATATATATATATGAGAGGGTAAAAGGGCAGGTATCGGGTTTTCACCCTGCACCCTCTTCAACCGGGTAAGGGTAAGGGTGCAGGTGGGGTAGGGGCATACCCTCACCCCGACCCAGACTCGCTCAAAAATTAACGGGTATTACTCATCTATAGCCCTGCAGTCCCGGTCAAAAAGGGTAATACCCTCTTTGACCGGGTACGGGTACGGGTATACCCGTCGGGTAGGGTACAAATTGCCATCTCTACCTCTGGTTGAGAAAATCCAACTAGAGGATTGCCCATTGATTAAAAAGATAATCTAGTTGAAGACATACAAGACTTAACCCACGAAATCCAATAGCTGGACCACCCATTTTAGAGAGAGTGGCAAGAGCAGTATTTCAAGAAAGTGCATTATAAGCCCTTTCCACATCAATTTTAGTTAACATATTCGGGGGAGGGGAGAGGACCAAATATAAT
Organism: Dioscorea cayenensis subsp. rotundata; assembly: GCF_009730915.1. Lineage (NCBI taxonomy): Eukaryota > Viridiplantae > Streptophyta > Magnoliopsida > Dioscoreales > Dioscoreaceae > Dioscorea > Dioscorea cayenensis. Next base: position 23,805,954 of record NC_052477.1, read on the forward strand.
CTAGCTGAAGACATACAAGACGTAATACAGGAAATCCAAATAGCTGGGAAACCTATTTTAGAGAGAGTGGTGATAGCAGTATTCCAGTAAAGAGCATTATAAGCCTTTTCCACATCAATTTTAATTAACATGTTGGCGGATGGTTTATTAGAATCATTATCAATTAGGTGGGCAATCATCTGGACAACCAAAATGTTATCTAGGAGGCTACAATCAGCAATAAACCCACATTGCTCTCTACCAATCAAATTCAGGAGGATACCTCTAAGCCTATTGGCCATTATTTTCGTGATGATCTTGTCATAAAAATTGCATAAAGAATTGGGCAATAATATGCCATAACCCTTGGCTTATCATGTTTAGGAATCAAAGCTATACAGGTATTTCCTCAAGATTTAGGAAGGACTGAGTTACCAAAGAAATAGTTAATAGCTTCAAATAAATGAGAACCAACATCATGCCAAAAAATTTGATAAAAATCAACATTCAAACCATCTATGCCTAGACTTTTCCTGAAGAGAAAAAAGCATAAGGTTCTATACACTTCAGATTTGGTTACAAGTTTAACAAAAGAACCACAATCAAAGTCAAAATCATTCTCAATTGAGTGGGAAACCATCTGGACAACTAAAATGTTATCTAGAAGGCTACAAATAGCAATGAATCCACATTGCTCTTTACAAATCAAATTCAGGAGGATATCTCTAAGCCTATTGGGCATTATTTTAGTGGTGATCTTATAACAAACATTGCATAAAGAATCTGGCGATAATATGGCACAACCCTGGGCTTATCATGTTTAGGAATCAAAGCCATATAGGTATTTCCCCAAGATTTAGGAAGGACTGAGTTACCAAAGGAATTGTTAATAGCTTCAAATAAGTGAGAACTAACATCATGCTAAAAAAGTGATAAAAATCAACGTTCAAACCATCTAGGTGTAGACTTTTCCTGAAGGGGAAAAAGCATAAGGTACAATACACTTCAAATTTGGTTACAAGTTTAACAAAAGAAACACAATCAAAGCCAGAAATGCAATTGAGATTAGGAGGCAAAGCATGAACAAGATCATTGAACGTAGAATGATTGTCATATGTCCATAGATTAGGGTAAAAATCTTTAAAACAATATTCAATGCTTGCCCATCAATATGGACATTACCTTGAGCATCAATGATCCTGAATATGGGCACTATTATGGAAAAAACTACTGTTCAAATCACTGTTATGGACCCACATCATTCCACCTCGTTGAGCCCATTTCAAAGAATTCTAAAGAAGTAATGCATTATATATATTATACAGGGTTCTAATGGATGTTGGATCATAGATTTGAGATCCATTAAGCATGTCATTGTTTTCTAGGGCTTTGATTTTTAATTCTATCTCCAGAATTTCCCTATCAAGATAATGCTTGCCAAAATACCTTCAAGAGATGAGTTGGGATCCAGAATGAGCTACTAAATGAGAGAAAGCGCGAAGGAGTGGAATGGGGATTAGAGTTCAAGGTTTGGTTAACAATGCATGCAATGACACTTAAGATAGAAACCAACAGTCAAGAAAGGGGCATAGTCAGAAGAAATTCTAAAAAGATGAGAATATAAATATAAACCAAAACTAGAAGTCCAGAGATCCTTGGCCAAGCAATGATCAAGGTGAGCCCAGCAATGAGTCAAACTCGCCTAACTGTTACACCATGTATACTATAGACTAGTAAAATCAATATCCAACAATGAGTGACGATTAATGAAAAAAAAAGAAGATTAGACTTACAAGAATAATAATTAAATGGTACACCCCTATGCGCAGCAGGAGGGGTAATGTCATTAAAATCACCTCTGACAAGTCAGGGGAGATCAACATGAGATATACCTATTACTTCCTGCTAGAGATGACAGTGATCCTCAAGGATTTGACCTTTGTAAATGATCGATAAAACCCAAGATGGTAGAGAGACAGAAGAGATCACAAGATGGATGATAGGAGATGACAAAAACAATAATAGTTGGTAAGGATATTTTCCAAAGGGTGATAATACCCCCAAAAACCTTTTGCAAGGTTAGCAGTGCAATCCCAACCTCTGTATTTACAACATAACCTCATAATATCGTCATTGTTCACTCTTGATTCAACAAGACAAAAAAGATGAGGTTTATGCCTGCGAATGACCTCATAGACTATGTTATTAGTACTGGCATTAGAAGCACCCTTACAATTCCAACATATTATACTAGCAATTACAAGCATGAAGAAAACATAAGAATTTCACAAGAAAACTCAAAGGCAACATAATATAGAAGGAAATCAAAGACAAGTACTCTTAAGGTTCATGGCCTGAGGCACTAATGAAAGTTTAGCTTCTCATAATGTAGAGAATCCTAATACAATCCAATACTACAGAAAATATTGAAAACATAATAGAAAACTCCCTCAAACGTCCCTTCAAGTGAATGATGATAGAAATTTTTGCATTAGAGAAGACAATGCCCTCCGATCTGGTAGCCAATGGGCTGAAATGGTGTCAACTCATCCATGATTGACTATCTTCAACCTTTGCCAGAACCGTAGCAGCACTCCTGAGATTTGGCTAAGAAATCCCCTATAAAACCTAACTTTTTTGGTTTTAAACTGCATGTGGTGAGCTAGAACACGGCCATGCTTCAAGTGTGTTGTACCCATGTTGATTGCTGGTGAAACTTGGACTTGATTTTATGCTAAAATCTGGCATCTAGAGATATACATGGGCATGGAATGCTTCATGACGCATGGTTGTGATTTAGGCAACAGAACTATGCAAAGGGTTGTGCTCTTTAGAATATTCTATCCAGAGTTTTGCGCACCCTTACTGAGGTTGTTCTTTTCTCTGGAATTGCTCTTTTATACTCATTCTTCTCAAAAATGCTTTAATTTAACTTCTTTTTGTCCCAAAGCAGGGTTTCATGTACATCAAGTACAAAATACCAAGAATAGCACTAAAATAGAGAAATTTATGCTAAAAGACAAGCTAAGTGTATGTGTTTCTACTATGAAAAATATATATTTCATGCACTCATCACATGCAAGATAAATATGTAATATTCTAGTCCTGCAAGCAATACATGAAGGATTGGTTCAATTTGGCTTGAAATCAACTTTGATCTACTCAACCTAGCTCCAGTTGAGGTTGGAACAACTCTAAAATTGAAAACTCAAATAAATCCCAAAAGCTCTTATGGTGCTACAATACTATACATTAACGGTCCACTGCTACAGTTATAATAGTACAGATAGCATGAAGCCCATAATAAAAGGCCTTACAGGTATCTTTATGCCAGTAAGGATGGTCATAAGACCTCAATAGAAAGCCATATAATCATCCTTATGTTCGTAAGGATGGTTGTAAGCTTTGAGGAAGGTTGAAAAATGTTTATACGGGCATCCTGGTACCCATAAGGATCTGGGGAGCATCAAAACAAGTTATGGAGGCGAAAATAGGACAAGAAAACAAGAGGTTGCCATCCAAAAAAGTTCAATAAAAGTGTTCTTTATATTTAATGAGGAAAAACTTAAATCCAATCAAGAAATCTTTAGTCAATGCATCAATGGAGGGTTCGACAAATCTATAATACCCCAGATCTAAAATACAAGATCTATCAACAAAAAATTTTTCATAATTGATTCCAAAGCCTTAGATCTAATCAAATACACAAACTCAAACATATAAATCACCAAAATCTAAAAGATCTAGTATCAAAGTATGAGGAATTGCGCAAGTTGAGAAAAAGGTGCAAAATGATGCTAAGAACAAGAAGATTGATTATGAAGGAGATGAGATAAATATCTTACCTTGATTCTACAATGAAAGGAGAGGGAAGATATGAAGATCCATGCTCCAAGATGGCTCCAAGAGGAATTATAAGAGAAAGGGAGGATTAGTTGAAGAACATAGGGTTTAGGTTGAGAGATTGGGGATTTATAGAAATAAAAAAAAGAAAGTTCCCAAAACACCCCCACTCTTTCAAAAGATCATCACAAAACATTAATTACTATGGTACCCTAAGACCAACCTAAGTTGGAAGCCAAGTATTACAAGTTTTGTCGCAAATAAATCTTCCCCTCAACCAAGGGCCATTATTTTCTTAGTTGAACTGAATCATTTTCAACCAACACTAGTTTTGTCCAGAATAAATCTTCCCTATCATTTCTCTTGCCGAGTGCTCTTGAAGTCAGGGAGATTGATGGTGTCCCACCCATCCTATTCATGGAATTTAAAAATTCATTTACAAGCTACAAATGGATACCTTTACACCGTAAATTAGGTCCGTGCTACAAACAGTCATGATGAACCTTGTTAATTGCACTATATCAATTATTTCACTGAAGGTTAAACTTTTATATAATTCAATCATCTTTGGTGATAATTTAATTCAATCATGTATATAAAGAAATAGAAATAGTTGGTTACAAAAAAACAAAATACATAAGAAGAAATATTGGAGTTTATGATAAACACAAGCTTATGATTATTTAATTGTCTAATGATTAATTCGAGTATAGTTCTACTTATATTTTACATGGTATTATTTTATTTGACTCTTAGTATAGTAGGACCTAATTTATATATTCTATGAGTTTACATAAGATATTTTCTATGTAAAGTTTGTGTGTGTCAAGTTGTAGTAGTCTAGTGTGACTTTAAAGCATTGTAATAAAGGATGTTGATGGTTTTCTCCATTAATTATAAAGTTTGTTTCTTCTTTTCTGGAAAAAATTTGGTACCAAAGCTAAGGTTACTTGCCTGACTTAATTTAGAAATAAATCATGGCTAGCAACAGAATTAGAATGAGGGTAGCACAACCATTTACACATCTTCAAGGAAGAAAGCTACTAGTTCTGAAGTATCCATAAAGATTCTACATAAATTTTAAAATCTTTGGGACTTTTGAACCCGTGACAGGGCCGGCTGACCTGCCTGGTTACTCGATTTCTACCAAGCAAGTTGACCTGATGAACTTGCCGAGTAAAAATTTTTTTTTATTTCATTGTCAAAGCTTTTTTTTTATTATAAAAGAAATGTTGCTCATGGAATTTGAATCCATGAGCTCAAAGTTGGAGAATAAAAAACTTACCACTAGAACTAATTTTTTAGGAGGTTACTGAACTTTGGGGTTGTTTCTTTTCGGTATCCTATCTTTAATTTATATCAAAACAGTCACCTATGTTATGTTTGTGTTTCACTAGCAGGTCACCCCAACTAATCCAAACGGTAATTGCTAATGTGGCAGCCGACTTACACAGTCAGCTGGTGTAACATAGGATTTTTTCCACACTAGACAACCCATCTAGACAAGTTTACCTCGTCAGCCTTCCACGCGTCGCCAAAGCCCTCTCGTCTAAAAAAAGCAAGACCCAGAGAAGGCTTTTCCCTTGTCTTCCTCCAGACAAGACCTTTCCTTCTTTTCTCAGTTTGGACGGGAGACAAGGACGGAGAAGAGAAAAGGGTTTTGGTGGAGAAGAGAAGACGGTTTCAGGGTTTTGGTGGAGAAGAGGGTTTTTGTAGTGTTGCTTCTCCACGAGGATGACTAAAGGGAAGGTCTTGACAGCCAAAAAAAGGAGAGGAAGGTCTTCCCAGTGAAGATGGCTGTAAACTAGGAGGTATGGCATGCGACGGATGAAGCCCCAAGTATTGTAAGTGCCTTTTTCTAGCCCCTTCATATGTTGCTGTTGTAGTGTTTCCTTGCTTCATATGAAGGGTTTATGTGTGTTTTTTTTTCTTTTCTAGTTATGATTCATATGTGTTTTTTTACTTTTCTAGTTGTAAAGGGTTTATGTGTTGTGTATAAATCATGAAGGTGTCATGTGATTTTTAATAATTAAGTGGATGGAGATATTTTTATATCTATTATAATGAATTATCAATTTCATTGTTTAATTATGTGATCTTTGTGGTGTTTTTAAACTTTTCTTGATGTTTGAAAGTTTGGCATTTTTATTCTGTCTATAAATGATGAATTTATCATGTAATTTTGTAATACGTGAGGGGATGGAGGTTTTTGTATAATGACATAATAAATTATCAATTTGGTTGCTTAATTATGTGATCTTTGTGGTGTTTTTATACTTTCCTTACTGTTTGACTATTTTGCATTTTTATTCAGTCTATAAATGATGAAGTTGTCATGTGATTTTGCAATACTTGAGGGGATGGAGTTTCTTATATGCATAGCTTAAAAAATTATCAATTTAGTTGCTTAATTATGGGATCTTTGTGGTGTTTTTGTACTTTCCTTACTGTTTGACTATTTTGCATTTTTATTCAGTCTATAAATGATGAAATTGTCATGTGATTTTGTATACTTGAGTTGATCGAGTTTCTTGTATGCACAACTTAATAAATTATCAATTTGGTTACTTACTTATGTGGTCTTTGTGGTTTTTTTTTGGTTTTATTATTTATTTATTTATTTTACTTCAATGGCTGTTTGAATGTTTTGGATTTTTATGTTGTTTATAAATGATGAAGTTGTGATGTGATTTTTTTAATACTTGAGGGGATGGGGATTTTTGTATGCACAACATAATAAATTTTCAATTTGGTTGCTTAATTATGTAATGTTTGTTTGTTTGTTTGTTTGTTTGTTTGTTTGTTTGTTTTTTTAATAATGGTTTGGAATTTTATGTTGGGTAGAGGGGATGAAGTTTTTATGTGAATTGTTAATACTTGAGGGGATGGGGATTTTTGTATACACAACATAATATTGATTTTCCATTTAGCCTAGCATAGCCTAGTTAGTCTTACATAACCACTTGACTTTAGAAATTTGTCAAATAGTGCCAAATGCTGAGTTATTTACCATAAGGATGCATTATAAGGTTGGTGAAATAGAAGGCATGGCAGGATATATTGATTATCATTGTGCTAACCAGATATAAAAGATAGAACTAATAGCGGTGGCCAGATAGTTGAACTTGGAGGTTGAGGGGTGTTCTGTATGGTGGTTAGAAACATCAAGTAATGATAGGGGTTACAAGGAGATTAAAACTGACCTAGATGCACTAAAAATGGCCACTTCAGTAGGGTCAGTAGGGAGATGTATGTTTGTGGGAAACTTTCCAGTATTCCTGTGAATAATAAAGGGGTGGGGCTAGGTGAATGCAGTAGTGTTGCACTTTTAAAGCATGTGGTTGATGAAGAAAAAGATGTTGTAGATGATGAGAATTTGGAGGACATTTTAATTAGTGGACATGGTAGAAGGCCTAATGTGGATGAAGAGTGTGATTTTGAAGACTCTAACTATAATTTTAGGGATGAGTATGAAGAAGAGGAGATTTTTAATGTTGGTGGATCAAGACAAAATGCTAAACATTACTGATGAAGCTGCACGGGTAGCTGATGCTGACTTTGCAAAATCTGGTTATGTCGATTCATATGGTTTTTTAGTCCTGTTCTTCAACAAATGAAGATGACATGCTCCCTACTAGACCTAGATACTTTGAGTTTAATGATGAGGTTGACATGAGGAACCCACAATTCAGAATTGGGATGAAATTTAGGAACTTCAAGTAGTTTAAGGATGCAGTGAAAAATTTATGGCATAAGGAATAGGTATGTGATAAATTTTAGGCCTAATACCAAACCAAGATGCAAGGCCTTTTGTAAGAAGGGATGCCCATTTTATTTGTAGGCATCACCTATGGTTGATGACAAAAAAACAATACAGATAAAGGTAGGTGTCTTGGAGCATGAATGTGTTAGGGATCACAACAATAGACATGTGAATCCAGACTGGATAGTGATGCGGGCCATATTGAGGAGATGGCATGCGAGTTCATGCGGAAGTGGGACTCGAAGTAATAAGGGTATTTTGATAATTCGCCGGGCGGTGGAATTTTTTTGGGTTTCTTGGGCCTAGTCTGATGGAAAACGGGCCAACGGACACAAGTCACGCAAACTCGTGAGTCATACATGATTTCGGCCAAATTCCATCGTTTAGGCCTCGAAAACCCTGATTTTGCTATTTTTAGTAATAATTGATTTCGCTACTCCTTTGGCTAGAAATCTCTGATTTGTAAGCTGTTTATGGCGTTAGCATTTATTTTGTTACCTCTTTTATTTCTTGCCGGTATTTGAAAATTTACCATTTTTGGTATATTTTTGAATTATCTCCGTTTTAGGATTATTTTCATATCTTTAATTTTTCCTATTTAATGTAAGCTTATGGGCGAGAGTAGGAGCAGTTTTGTAATAGTTATTCTCTTGAGTGATAAAATTTACTCTTCCTAATTCCTGGATATCTTTGATCAACAGGTGTTGGAAGCTTGTTACCGGGTATTCGTGCGCAAATCAACAGTCTCGAGTATACCGCTGCATCAAATAGCTAGACATTACCTTAAAGAAACTTAGGGCATACCTTAATTGGAAAATTACTGGCATTTACAAGCTATGAAGACCAATCAAGAAGTGGATAATAGCAGATTAAAAGCTCACAGGGCAAAATTTATTGCGCACATGTAAAGAAAATGTGTTCTATTCATTTTACTTGGGTAAGCTTAATTATGATTTTCTATGTGTCTTGTGTAATGAATAGAATCATAGATGGTCATGAGGAGTCACAAATGGCCAAACTATATTATTATAGGCTAGAGATAATGAGGACACACCCAGGGTCAACATTTATTATTAAGACCAATGAAAGGGTGTTCCATGGTATGTATCTCTGCCTTTCTCCATTTAGGGCAGGTTTCTTGGTAAGTTGTAGGCATTTGGTGTCCCTTAATGGTTGCTTTTTGAAAGAACTCTATAGGGGACAACTCTTATCAGCTGTTGGGATAGATGCAAATGACTAAATCTATCCCATTCCATGGGTAACAAAGAGAGCTGGACCTGGTTCTTGCATGTGCTTGCACAAGATCTGAGGATTGTTGATAGCCATAACTGGGCCTTTATGACTGATAGGCAGAAGCTGAGAAATCTATTTCATTATTAATTACGTTCTGATTGAGTTTCGATATAATTAATTTGTTTCATCAAGCATTTAATTAATCTTATTCTACTCTATCATAATTTTATAGTTAATTTTGATTATGCATAGCTATTATAGTTAATTAATTTTGTAGGTTACTCAATTAGCAGTAGCTATCATAATTAATTAATGCTGCAAGTTACTCTATTATGTTGTTATAGTTAATTAATTATGAATTGTTGTTATGTTCAATTTTGAATTGTTTATGTTCTGTTATAATTAATTATGACTGGCATGGATGTTATAATTAATCATGGAGTTATGCTATTATAGGTAATTAATTCTAATCTATATATTGACAATTAAGTTATGTTCAACTATGCAATAGCTGTTGCAATTCATTATTACTTTTGATTTTGATCATGAAGCAATTCTGTTATAGTTAATTAATTATGAATTGTTGTTATGTTCAATTCTAAATTGATTATGTTATGTTATAATTAATTATGAACTGGCATGGCTGTTATAATTAATCGTAAAGCAATGTTGTTATAGTTAATGATTTTTTATTTATATGTTTACAATTAAGTTATGTTCAATTATGAAAATAGTTGTTATAATTAAGTTCTGTTCATTAATTCAATGATGTTATAATTATTAGGTAACTCTATTAGGTTCTGCTTTACTCTACAACAAGGTTATAATTAAGTTATGCAATATAAGTTATAATTAATTACTCAGTTAGTTCTGATGGTTAGTTCTGATTTATTAGTTGATTACTGGTGCTATCTTCTGCTCTATGAGATTTACTTCCGATTAATTAGGTTCTGCTTTGTTATAATAGATGTTTATAATTAGTTTTGTTCATGCTGTGGTTAGCTCTGATTTATTGTGTTTTGATGATGCTATGTTATACTCTATGAGATTTACTTGTAATAATTACTTTGTGGATTTAGTTCTATAGGATGCTATATTACTACTAATTTTGATTATGAAGCATTTATTTAGTTCTATAGGATGCTTGATTGAGTTAGATGTGATATAATTAATTATGAACTGGTATGGCTATCATAATTGATTTCCTGTTTCTCTATTGAATTAATATTAGGGATTAATGCCTGCAATAGCTAAGTTATTCCCCTAAAGTGAGCATAGATATTGTGTGAGGCATATTCACACCAACTTTAGGAAAACATTTATGGGCAAAGGATTGAAACACCAGCTGTGGTCTTGTGCTAAAGCAACATACAAGCAGTATATGATAGAGCAATGGAAATTTTCAGAGGAATGTCCATAGGATCATTTGAATACATGAAGAATATTGAACCCAAATATTGGACTAGATCACATTTCAAAAGTCAGTTCAAATGTGATATCCTTTTGAACAACCTGTGTGAAGTTTTAAAGAGTTGTATGTTGGAAGCTAGGAACAAGGGAATTATTACTATGAATGAAATGATAAGAACACAATTAATGAAAAGAAAATAGAAAAGGAGAGTGCAATGAAGAAGGTCACTAGCACCCACTGCCCTAGAATAATGAAGAAACTTGAAAAATCCAAGCAATTGATTTAGGTTTATAGCACCACTTGGTCAAGTGGAGATAAGTACCAAGTACTAGGCCCTGATGGCCAATTTGTGGTTGACAAGACAGAATACTTTTGTTCATGTAGGATGTGGCAACTTATTTTTCTTCCTTGTAGCCATGTAGTATCAGTATTGTACTACACCAAAGAAAAACCTGAAAACTATCTACACTCATGCTATGAAGTCAGCACCTTCTTAGTCACATATAGGCATATCCTCAATCCAACACATGACAAGGACTAATGGCCAAAAAGTGACCAAGTACCCATAATTCCACCAGAGCTATTGAATAAGAGGAGGGGTAGGAAAACTGTGCTTAGTTGGAAAGAAGTGAATGAAAACCCTGGTTTTACCAAGGGGAAAGTCAGTAAAAAGGGTGGGAAAATTGAGTGCACCATGTGTATTGCAACATGCCATAATAAGAGATTCAACAGCAAGGTTGGTGAATGTTTAATTTCTTTATTTGCTATCTAATCAAATTTTGTTCCAATGATGTTAACTAAATTTTATTTCCATGACTACAGAACAACACAGAAAACTCAACAACTACATCACTGGAACATGGTCCTATGGTACAGGTAAGACATTTCAGTGATGGAGCTAGGATTGAGCAGGGATGGAGCTAATGTGCAGAACAAGGTGTAGATTGGTTAAACTTTTGTGTGTATTCAACCTATCAAAATATGTAGATAATTACAGAACAAGGTGTATATTGGTTAAACTTAAAGACAGAGGATAGCAACAATGTCCAAAATAGCACTTCTCAAACACAGGTAACGATGTAACTTATTTTTTTAGATGTATAAAATATTTTGTAGTTTGACACAATCTAAATTTGCTGCTAAATTTCATCTCCCAAGGATACTCAACTGAGGGGGCCAGGGTTCAGCAGGGATGGAGCTAATGTGCAATAAAGGACCACTATGAATGAATCTAATGTGGCTACTATACTATCACAGGTGAATAATTTGATCCAATGTTATGAATTTGCAGGTGTTCATGGTAGATATTACACAAGCTCCGGTGAATTTTTTTCCCACGTCTGTAATATGGTACTATTCTAAAATTTGTATTGACAATCCAGAAGGGAACAATTTCAAGGAAAACTTTGAGGGAGAAAATAGAAAGGGAGGGGTCAAAGCAAGGTCTCAGTTAGAACAAAAGGATGGCAGAGAGAGCAACAAGCCAGGATTTCTTGACAAGAAGAGGAAAGTATGGCTACCACCAGGAGTTGGATCCTCTGTGCAGGTGATACATACAAAAAGGCTTCTTAATGGGATTAGATGCCAATATTTATTTTTGGAAAACTGCAGCTTTATTGAATCTACAGTTTTAGTTAATGTTACTATGTATTCTGTAAATATGCAATAGTAGGAACCTGCATTTATGGTTAATCTAGGCATATTTTGGTATAGTAAGGTTGCATCAATTGTAAACATGCAGTTTTTCTTAAACCTGTAGTTGTTGTAAGGAGTTCCAGTTTTTGTAAGCTGCAGCTTTTGTAAAACTGTAATTTGTTTTCAAATGGAAAATCTGCAACTATTGTATTGAATTGTATTTTCCTGTAAAAATGCAACTTAATGAAATATAAAGTTTTACTTATTATTCTTAAAGAGCAGCTTAGATTTTTTTTTTTGTACAACTGCAGTAGCTATAAAGAAGTGTGTTTTCTTTTTTCAAATTTATAGCTTATGTAAGTATGTAGTGAAACACAACTTTGGAAAACTGCAGCTTTTGTAAAAATCTGTCTTTTTTAAACATGGTTTTTTCCCTCCTGTAATTTTCTTCTTAAGAGGGTGATTTCCATAGAGCACTAACTACTCAAATTTCTTTATTTGTACATGGAATTTCTGAAAACTATTATGCATAGATATTTAAACAAGAACACAAGAACACCATTTTCTGAAGATAAATGTCTCATTTCATTTTAATGTATGCACTAACTCCAATTCATAATTCTTTCATCATATAAATGAAAAACCACAATAGGTATGCACCCATGTTTACAAGGAAACCAAAAATCATCACAAATGATAAAAAATAACAGCTGCTTATTTACAAGAAAACAACAACAATTCATTCCAATATACCACTGTTTACAAGAAAAGCAAAATCATCAAAACAACATCTTCTAACCATAAACCAAACCCTAGATATGAATCTCGATTAACAAATCATCCCCAATTTTGCTAAATAAAAATCAATAATTATAACATTATACAGGTCATAAAGATAGAAATTAGGCACTCTAACTGGTTGCATTGTTCCCTTGCAACCAAGGCCTTACCAGGCCATTTCTTTGCCCAAAGCGGCTCACTCGTCATCGTTGGTATGGCGGCTGATAGATTGCACACCATCTCGGAAGAATGGAGAGCGCAGGAGACTTACCCTCTTCCTATCCAGCGTCGGCATTCTCCTCTATCCTCAAATTGAAGGAGAAACATTTAACAGAGACAATGAAGAAGATCAGTCAGATGACGTATGCCGGTGACTTGGCATCCCTTGGCTAACGAGGATTACAAAAGTAGTCGAGCTGGCCAAAATATAATAAATAATGTTTCAGGCCAACTGACTATGTAAGTCAGCCTTCACATCAGCAATTTACATTTGGATTAATTGGGGTGACCTGCTGGTGAAACACAAACATAACATAGGTGACCATTTTAATACAAATTAAAGATAGGTTACCGAAAAGAAACAACCCAAAGTTCAGTAACCTCCCAAAAAATTTACTCGCTACAATTCATTCCTAATGTATTATTGGAAAAGACTATATATACATATATAAATAGTTATAGGATATGGATAAAAAAATTTTATTGGGAAACAAGTAAAACTACGGAAATACACTTTCACAAATATTTTTTTAAAATTATTTTTTATACTATATATAAATTAATTTATAAAAAATCAAGTGTTCAAATAATAATTTTTGCAAAAAACTATATAAATCAATTTGTAAAATATCAAAGTACCAAACAATAAATTTTTACAAATATATTTTTTTTAAAGAATAATTTTTTTGTCGACCTCCTTTTGGCCGATTAGCACCAAGTCCTTATGCATGCATACCGCTGAATTCTCTTAAATAGGCTTAAAAATAAGAGAACTACTTAATATTTAATTTCTCTCACACTCAAAAATATATGCTGACAATTTAATTTGATAGGTTAACCAATTAAAATGCAACTTTTTTATACTTTTTAAAATTATTTTTACTTGTTTCGAATTCTATTAAGTTATAATAAATTATTTTTAATTTTTTTCTATTTGGAATTAAAATTTTAAAAATAATTTTGTGATTTCTTTGTATTTATTTATGTTTATATCAAGACAACAAAAAATTATATATATATTAGATTATTTTATCAATTTGTAAAAAAATATATTATTAAAAAAAAGGAAAAAGGTGGGGCCAACCCTGGCTCCTTTCTGAGCTTAAATATGAATTTCAATATTATTGAATAATGGCTGGCACCATATTCTTTTAATTAGTTATAAAATATAGGAAGCTTTGAAGTTAGTAACTTCTTTTTCAATGACAACATGATGAGCACAATAATAATAACCCTTAGAGTTCGAGACCAAAGTCAAAGCAGAGCGCCAACCCTGATTGCGATAGATAATAAAGTGGCGATAACTTGTAGACCAAATTGTAAAAGTGATCGTTTACTATGCAGGGTTCCTAGGTTCACAAGTTTTTTAAAAGTTTAACTTGTAAAAGAATATTTTAATTTAATATTTAAATATTGTTTAAAATAATAATAGTAAAAAAAATTTAAAAACCTATTGGGTTAGAGTAGCTTGGCCCGCGGGTCCACCGGGTCAACCTGGCCTAGTTGGTCTTCTCTTAGCATTTGTCAGTTCCGGGTATAGCATTAGGTGACCCGGATTAGGTGAATCGGGCCCGACTAACCGTCCCATGCCCCTTTCTACTTTTGAGCTGAAGATTCTCAAGCCATACTGGCAATTGTGGAGTCATTTATAGGAGTAAGTTAGTCCGTAAGGTCTTACAAGTGTATCGCCTAGACCATAAGTGTTTCATCTACTACTTGCGGCAACCCATAGATTCTATTTCCTATCCCATATAGTTAGCCATCCAGCCATAAGTCTTACCAGTAAGCTCTTCCGTCTTACTCTTATGCACTTTCTTATGAGCATAAGTCTACCCATAAATTCTTTTGCTTGGCCTTACAACCTTCAGCCGAGTTGTAAGTCTGGCCATAAGGGCTTCTATTTGGCTCGATTTTCTTGTCCTACAGCCAGGGGCATTTTCTCTTCACCCTTATGGTCGTAAGCCTATATGGCTATTTGGAATACTTGGAATTGCTCCAAAGTCATCTCAATTGGTTCCCTAGTGCTATATACACTGCATTTGTGCCTTAAATACAACAAAATAACAAATTAAACATTAATTTGTACTTAATTCATCGGATAATCATGCTAAGTATAGATAACAATAATAGCAATATGAGTACACTCAAGCACTTATCACATGCTCCTGTGTTGAGGTAGTTATTTCTTGAGAAACTTCTGACCCATGCTTCAAAGTAGTGACATGACCCAGTGTTGATCTCGTGTAAATTTATACAATCACATATAATCCAATGTTAAAACCATGTTTCCCTTTGTAATTCTCTAAGGTTTTATTCAAAGACAAATACACGGCATTGTAAACAACCCCATGTTGGCTGATTCTTATACTATCAAAGGGCAAAATCAAGAGTTGTAGAGGAGCTTTTTGGAAAGGTTTTTGTCGATGAGGGCCTTTTAGCAAGATTTTGGACAAGATTTCAATGAATCTTCTCAAGGATTGAAGGGACTAAATAGAGGAAAGATCCTGGACAGCTTTTTGAAGAGGATTTTGGTGTCATTGGGCGAGGGAGAAAAGAGGAAGAAGAGAGTTCCAATCCAAGCAAGAAAAAGAGTGAAGCACAAGGGGAATTTTTTTTTCTCCATTATATTTTCCATGCTATTTGTATCTCTTTTGGATTGTATTTCGTATTTTCTTAGCATCAAAAACTAAGTTGTTTAGCTTACATATGCGGACATTGATGAACCCTAGAATTTTATTTGTATTTGACTTTGGGTATCAGTTATATATTTGAGTTATTTTTATTGTGATTCAATTGTGTGTAGTAAACCATGATTTCTTTATAATGAGGGCTCATTTTTATGATTGATATATGTATAGGAGATTGAGAAATCCTTATGCATAGATCCACCATAATTGAAGAGAATTGGGTATGGACATAGAGACATGGTTGATTAGTAAAATTTAGAAAACTTGAGTTTAACCTTTTTTTTATCGAGTTCATAGAGTGCTAATGCAATTATATAATGTCTAGGTTAGGAAGAGATTTCAAACTAGTTTGCAAGAATTAGTTACTAATCACATTAAAAAAGTGGTGAGTATGTCTTAGGAACATCCATAGTCCAATCAACTCAATATTTGTTTGATATCCTTGTCTAGTGCTTCATAGAAAATCCTAGGGGGACATCTTGTCCGAATACCTCTTTCCCATGACTCGTTGCCTTCCTGTCAGATCATCAGCTGATACTACCCGTACACTTGCAAGATCACTCAATCAATAACGAATCTTACAAAATTGAAGTTATTTCTCTATAATTCATTCCCCTAACAAAATAAGGCATTTTAAAGGATAAAGACAAGTTTAATGTCTTAAAGAGATTTTTGTATAGTAATTATTAATGTTTTTGTTAATAATAAAATTAGCTTACACTCAGATATAACCATTATTTCATTTTTTAGACAATGTTTCAGATGAAATTGGATGATGATTTTGTTTAAGAAGTCTATCATGTCCATCCTATCAAAATTATCTAGAAACTGATGTTATAGGCTATAACAACACTATAATAGTTTCCAAATTGATAAAGTGGTGATGAGTGCATGAAATTCTTGTATTTGTATTACAAATCCATACACGTTACTTGTTTTCTTGCATGATTTTCTTTATTTTAATGTTATGCCAGGTATTTTGTGCTTAATGTGCAGGTAAAGAGGTTTTGGGACAAAAAGAGCAAAACTAATGCGATTCTTGGTGGAATGAACATAAACAACAATTCTAGGAAAAAAGCATAGCCTCAACACTGGCATGGTTCTGGGCGTGCGATCCACTGGAAAGGAGAAATTGAAGAGTACAGTCCAATAGTGGTTCTAGTCCCCAGAGCACAACCTTACTTAATAAGGATGGGAGTGCTCTTCAGTAGTGCAATCTCTGAATGCCAAATTTTCACAAAGAATTGAGTCTCAGGTGTCTTAAAACAATTAGCACAAATCAAATATACCCTAAGTACAGTGGAGCACTAGCCCATTACCTGTAGTTTAAAACCAGATAGCTAGCATATGTTGAGGACATTTATCGAAATCACAAAAGGATATTAGGGTTTCAAATTGAGATCAAAAGAGGCCTTTCAAAGACTAACTGACACCACTCCTTCAGCCTGTTGGGTACCAGATTAGAAGGCAAAGTCGACTCCAATCTGAAGATTCCATCATCTTCTAGAGAAAAGCATTGAGGAAGTTTTTCTTTTGTTTCTATTAATGTCACTTGTGTTGAAATCTTACGTGGTTTGTTGCATAATGACAGCCTAAACCTTTGATGGTGCCTTGGATCTATGAATCTTATATATGATGAACTTGTAATTTGATTTCTTCATTTTATATATTGCCTCGGATTTAAGTGTAATGCGCAAGAGATATATCAAGTGGCAAGCCAAAATTATCATCCTAAGTTTCAATTAACTCAAGAAAAAATTGGAAAAGCCTTTGTGATTTATAATGTTATCTTGATTACACTATATGATTTGTTTATATGGTTTTTACTCAAATAAGTTTATTTATTGGTAAAATTATGATGAAGTTAATAATAGGGATCTTAATTTCAATTGTTTTTACAAATATTTATACCATGAGTATATTAATTTTTTCATTAATTTGAAAATGAAGAGGAGGTGAGAAATCTATCATAGAGATCAACAAGCATCTAGGTTTACTCATTATTAACAATTGATGGCATTTGTTGCAAGTCACTATGCCTTTGTAGTTTTTTTTCCATGTCCATACGTTATTTAACTCTATCCTTTTTTGTTTGGATGCTTAATTTGATATAATAATTAATGTTTATTATATTTACAATTATATAGCACAAAGATGATCAAGAACCTAATGGAATGAAATTTTTTAAGACAACTCACTATTATGAGAGTAAAAGAGAGTTAACAATTAAGTTTCAAACATCTTATGTAGGATTATATATATATAGATAATTCTCTAAAGAATTTTTTAAACATGATTTTTTTAATTAATATTTCTTCTAATTTTTAAAAGATAATCGAGGAGAAATTATCAATTCCTGTTGTGGAAAGAATATAACCTAAAAGCATTGATATGACAGTGGATGAAGTATACTATAAGAAAAGCAGGAAAAGCCAACATAATACTCAAGTTGAAATTTAAATTTCGTAGGTGATTTAAACTTTCGTCTCTATTTCTTATTGTTTGCAGACAGAGCATTCTGTTGCAAAATAAAAACACTCTATCGTTAATAAAATAATACATTGAGATTTGGATATAGGCCTATGTCTATCAAGAAACTCTCAAAAATGCAAGTTTTGCTATTGAAAGAAACTCTTATAAAGGCACGAGAAGTTTCAGTAATGTAAGTCACATTATGAAGTGATTTGAAATCAAATGAAAGTTATGACTTGAGCTTTATTAGCTACTTGAATCTAATCACCAGTTTCTCAATTTCCATTATATATATAGAAAGTTTAAGTCATATGAATGTTTGTATATATATATATTTTTTAAACTTCCTTTTTCCACTTTGAAATATATCTTTTTTGAATTTACTTTTCTTATGAATTAATATTATAACTTGTTAAAAAAATTATAAGCTTTTTAACAGAAACACCATCTACACAAAAGTTGAATTAAGAGTTTGAATGGAAATTATGGGCAGTTATCTAGCTTGATATGCATTGTTTAAGAATTCTCAGTTTTTAATGTCAATAGATCATTTTTTGATATTGAAGTTTATTAGTTTATGATGTTACTTTATAAGGACACTTTTTTTTTATAATAATTTCTATTTTATTTTGGTTATGCTATTTTGACCGATTAACTTATGATGAAGAACCTCCTATATAGGATTTGTATTATAATATTATTTATATTGATTTATTTTAAAAATTATAATTTATATAATTTATTAAAAGGTATTAAAAAATTATGAAAAATAATAAATGCATCACAAAAATATAATTATTTGTGGCATTATAAAAAATATTACGAATGATATGATAGTCAATTAATTGTGTCATTATAAAAAATTAATTTGTGAAATACTTTTGAACAACTATACATGTCACAGAATATTTATTGTCATACTTAAATTACAAATTAAAGTATTCAATGATGAAAAAAAATTTTGTTAATGGCAAACCTTCCTGATCAATAAAATATTCTTTCATCACTAACTATTATATCTTTTAAAAAATACATAATGAAGTTCAACATTTTTTATGGCACTTTCATATTGCAATATATGACAATTTTCTTTTTTTACGAAGTGAACAAATGACAAAGCAAAGAACAAGCGGGTACAGAAAAAAAAAAATTTTTGACAAAATTTTTTGTCACTTATTTATTATGTGATGGTGAAAGGGAGCCCACAAAATTTTAAATTTTACTTTATATTTAGAGATAATCCCCAGCATGTTATCACAAATTTGCACAATGTTTTATAAGAAAAATAAATGCCAAAATAATTTTAGAATATGTGACATATCACAATTTTGTTAATATAAGTATCATTGCATGATGAACATAAAATCCTTCACATTAGTTTGTGACAGGAAAAAGTATCATAAAGTGGTGACCAAAAAAACACAAAATTGTTTTTAGTGATGAAAATTTGTTATTTTGTGAAATTATTAAGTCACTAATTCACAAATTCATTATTGTGCAAGTAAATCCAAATTAATAAATATTTACAATTGTGCGAATTTTATATAGTCTGTGGGGAAAACTCAATAATATTTTTAAAATTATAATACAATATATTATAGTGGTTATCATTTCTAATATCTTCATAGTCCTTATGTTTTATTTTACTTTTCATTTTTAGATTTAATGAGATGGTTCAAATTTAATCACATTTTAAGCTTATCTAATTCATTAGATAAATAAATGTATTTGTCATTGATCTTGATGATATGGTTGTTCTCATTAAACTATCCTGGTTCTCATGATTAAATAATGTCAGATTATCTATAGTCCAGCCATTGGGCACCCATGGATGCGTATGGTAATATATGATGACATGTGATCACAAATGTCTTTTAATGTATGGGGTCAAAGTAACATGAAATATTATATCATATTTTATTATATAAACAGCTTGAGCATTAACAACATTGTATAATGAACCAAAAATGTAGTGTTTCATATATTGCATAAGTACATCCTAGCCACCATGAGGGGATCAATTTAACTTCCAAGTGGTTAAGCATTGGCATGTATACATATTTATTATTGCCTGCCACTGCGAATTTGAGATTTTGTTTGATTTTTGTGAGCGTGAAAAGGCTACCAACGGAGACTTTTTCTTCATTGAAAAGTACTATGAAGTAAACTTTGCTTCATTTCCTTTTTGTAGTACTTTTAAATTTTAATTCTTTAGTTGGTTGTTCTGATTTCCTAAGGTGGTGAAATGGACTCGTTTATATATATATCAAACATAGAACAATAATTTCATCAATGATGTCATTGGGTTTGAATACATGGTGATTTGTGCGCCACAGAATAACTAATTAATCAATATGGCATTTGTTGTGACAAAGTGGTGGCATATGTGCCTCTTATAATCTGTGTTCGTTGGATCAAAACTTCTAATTTTTAATTGTAAGAAAAAAGACTGTTTGTTAGTTGTGCTAATGTATATATATATTTTTTTTACAAAGTTAACAAGAGACAAAACAAAGGACAAACAGATATGGAGATGCACTAGTTACGATAGCTTGATTTATCTCTTTAGGATAATCCCCCACTATACAATCTTGGAAGAGAGAATGAGAGGTATTCCTCTCATAGAACTCCCACAGAGAGGACTCAAAAAGTGAATTATAATTTAAGAGATTCAAACTCTAAACCTCTCAATCACAAGCACAGTTAGTTACCGTTGAGATAGCCCATGGCTCATGATGTCGTCTTTTCTAGGTTGTTTTTCGGCATGAAAGAGCCCTAAAAAAATAAAGTTTAAATTAAAAATATATTTTTAAACTAAAGAACTTTGGTCTAGTAGTACTAGCCCCACTACAAAATATGTTTTATGGGGATTTTCATTACGCAGGGTTTGAAACATATCAGACCCAATAGTAATAAAATAGGTCTCAATTGTGGAAGTAGAATTACAGTATAATCCCACATCTATTGGGTGAATGCATACGAACCGGATAAACAACTTGCAATGGTGCGCACGTCCTACACATGTGATTTGTCTACTTTGTCAAAGAAAAAAAAAATCTAAACTATGCTCAAACACTAAGGCCTTGTTTGGGAACCACTAAATTCCATAGGAATGGTGGTCATTCCTATGGAATTTAGTATTATGTAGGAAATTATAAAAATGGGTGGGCATTTTTTTTACTAGTTAAAATTCCTATGCAATCATATGATTCCATAGGAATTTTACAAAGAGGTTTGGACCAAATTATTTTTTTCCTTTACTTTTCGAGGAGCTGCGACTGGGTGTTTTGAGCCTATCGGACGAGGGAAAGGGATAAGTTTGGGACTGGCCGCCACACCTCCGGTGACCGCGACCTCGCCTCCGCCTCCACCTCCGCCTTCCACTCCCTCTGCCTCCATCTTCTTCCCCGTTTGGATCCCGATGAGGACTCACCATGGCCGTTGGAGAAGGAGTCAAAGGATTTCATTATGAAGAAGAAGAGGTTTAAGAAGGCTGGTGCCTTAAAAGTTTGTGTAGGTACTTGCTTTTTGTTTCATTGGAATTTTTATATGGTGTGGTGCTGCAATTTAAATGAGATTACTGTTAATAATGAGTAGTGGTTGAATCATTGATTCATTGCTCTGAGTTTTGTGGAGAGAAGATGGGGATCTGGTGATAATAAAGACAACAAGGATGCTGACTATCTTGTTTTGATTGTATTTTTGCTAAAAAGAGTTGAGCAACCAGCTGAAAAACAAAACAAAAACTTATTTTGATTATATTGGCCTTAAGAGTTTGTATGTTGTTCTTGCTTTTGGTTTTTTTTAATAAGTTTGAATTATTTTCGTTTTCTTTGTGTTTTTTTTCAATATCTTGATGTTGTGGGTGTAATCACTCTTACTGAATTTTTGCTTTGGATGGTGTTCTTGGAGAGAGAACTTTTAGTAAGCTCTATGTTCGTTATTATAATTTTTGCCTTGAAATTTTCACCTCTGGCTTTCAAACCATGAAAATTGAGTAGTTATTATCTCTCTTTATCTCTGATTTTATAGTTGTTTATTAAGGCTTCTGAAATTATCAGTTCAGACAAAAAGATTACTGTGACCCCTCTGACACTCTGCTTTCCAGCTTTGATTCCCAGATTTTTTTTTTATTTCTTTTTTGTTTGATGGTTGCAACAACAGCTCACTCTTTTCCTCTCGTCTTCTTCTTTTCTTTCTTTACAATCCAATGATCTTCTTTCAAGGCTTTTTTTTTCTTTTCTAAACCATATTCAAATAAGAGTGATACTAATTGAGGTGATTGTAAAGCTATTGATTATATAGACGATTAAAGCTTTCAATCTCTTCATTCATAATCTTTCTGAGTTTATGCATTTCTTTTGTCAGCCATTTGTAATATTGTGTATTTGGTATGCATTGTAACAGCTTTCTATTTTGGCAAGCATACAAGTAATAGAGATTTGTTCTTTAAGCATGAAATTAGTCACTCCATTACAATATTAATGGTTTCCTTAAGCTACATATTATTTCTATTTTAGGCTATGAAGTATGAGAACATCTTACTCTCATAAGATTCAAAATCATGCTTAAGATTTGAAAATGTGCTTGGTATGGAAAAATTCATGTGCACACCCAAACACCATTCTGTAGAAATTTTTTCTATAGAAAATTTCACAGGAATTATTTTTGAATCCTATGGAATAAAATTCCTACAGAAAAATTTACTACGCATCCAAACAAGCCCTAATATAAGAGATCACTCATAAGACAATGCTATTTTATTCCTTCCCATAGTTCTATGTTCGAAGGTGGGTGGTTGGAATCTCATTCATAGTTTGTCAACAATTTTCTAAAAAAAAAAATCTAATATGAAATATTATAAAGTGAAATATAGTAAGCTTACCATGGTTATAGTTAATAAATGAATTAAGTTTTTTTATATATAAGTATATGGAATTTCTAGTTTATCACAAATTCATGGATTTTTTAAAATATATATAATTCCTTTAAACTTCCGTTGTTATTATAAAAATTACTTAATTCATGATTAATTATTTATTAATATTAACTAAATTTTAAAGTATCTAAATCATTTCATATTAACAATAAAATAGGGACAAGATCGAGAGACCGGAGTATAAGAAACACAAGGGAAAATTATGCCAAAAGGGACACCTTCAATTAAATTATTTATAATTTAATAAACAAACTTTTATGCAAAATCCAAAATCTAAATGTACAAGTAAAATTCCTAATCAATCAAGCTCAAAAGTCATTCACCTGGAGAGTTTTATAATATATACATAAACTTCAAAATCCTCACAAAAATTGAATATGAACATTCAGTATTTTGAAAAAAAAATCTATTATTTTTTTTTTTGAAAAGGTGGATAAACCACTTCAATTAAAGAAAAAAGAGAAACCTACAGTAGACTTCCACCACACAGCCGTGGAAGGCCACAAAACGAAAACAACAACATCAACCACAAGAAATGGAAACACCAGTAACACACAAAACAGAGAACAAACAAGCAAATACAAGTAAACAACGGCACACAAAAGCCTCCACCACCCTCCAAAGACCTCCCTACCACTAACCCATGTGCTAATCCTGAGTCCCCTCAGAAGGCAAAACACATCCTGTCTCCTTCACCCGCGGACCTAAAAAATCTAGACTCCGGCGGATGGTAGTAATAGAATCCTCCAACTTGACTTTGGAGCCCTCCCCGGCTGTAGAGAACCATGACAAAAGCATATGATCAATTTTAATGATGAGAGCATGCGTAGATAAGCAATTAGCATTAAAAATGCAATCATTTCTAGTCAACCAAATGTTCCACACAATCGCTTTGACAACTAAGTCCCCCATGACCCTACAAGCAGGTCGCACTAACGATCTCCAATTACCCCAAACCGAGCTCATTGTCAAAGGTGGATCTGGGAGCTAAAGCAGTTGAGCAAAATAGCCCCACACCTGTCTACCAAGAAAGCACTGAAAGAACAGGTGATCCAGCGTCTCTAACCCCGCATGACACAGAACACCGGTAGCAGTTGGAAGCCGGTTACAACTACTTTTTTCTAAGTTCTCAAGAGAAAGGATCTTATTTTTCTAGGCAAGCCAATTGAAGATAGTGACTTTTTTTGGACATAGGTTACGCCAAAAGAAACCCGCTACTGGACAGTGTAACCCACCATCATTTTAGAAATTGTAAAAAGATTTGACTGAGAAAGAACTATTTCCTGTCAGTCTCCACCATTTTCTATCCGCCAAATCCCCCAAGGAACCCCGCACCCGAACTTGGAGAAAAGCAATATCTGGGTTCGCGTTGAAAGGTCTCATCTAAAAGTGAGAGTAGCTCACGCACCGTGCCGTTAGGGATCTAAGATCTTCTAAACTCCTCAGGCCAGATATACATAGGAGCTTGCCCATTAACCCAACGGTCTTTCCAAAAAAGTGTCTCTGTTCCCGCAATAACAGCTTGGAGAACACAACCTCTTAAAGCCGGAAGGCAACACGTTACCCTTTTCCGGAAGAAGGAGATCCTACCCGATTGCCTAGGGAACATATTCCAACGGTCCAACCCATAATTAAACTTAATGATATCCGCACCACACCAGGTCGGGTTAGACATGAATTTCCACCACCATTTGCCTGACAGTGCCAAGTTAAAATTTTGGAGTTCTAAGATGCCCACCCTCCCTGGTGGCGCGAGCGATAAAGGTTCTTCCAACCTACGAGTCTACACTTAGGGTGGTCAATGTCAAGTCCCAACCATAAGACGTCCCTTCTAATTTGGTTGATCTTTTTGATGACCCAACAAGGCAATCTTAAAAGAGACATCCAAAAAGTGGGGATTGTAGATAGGACCGAGTTCACCAAAGTAAGCCGACCACCTAACGACAGATACTGCACTTTCTAAGAGGATAGTCGCCTTCTGATTTTAACTATAAGCCCCTCCTAGTCTTGCCTTCTTGGCTTTGTCCCAGAGATCAGGATACCTAGATAAGTAACAGGAAGACTACCCTTGGCACAAGAAAGCGTGTCTGCAGCTTCCTGGTCAGGAAGCAAACCCTGGGAAGATGAGTATAAGCAAGTTTTGGAGAAATTAGTCGCTAAACCAGTCATCCCTTCGAACACTAAAAAAATAAGCTTCACCTTCCTCAAATCTTCAAGGCCACCCGTAGTCAAAACCAGTAGGTCATCAGTGTAATGAAGATTACACATACTGCCAAACTCCCCTAACGGCACACCAATCAAAACCTTGAAGTTAAGAGCATGGAAGAACATTGAGCATAGCGCATCCGTTACAAGCACAAACAGTAATGGGGATAATGGATCTCCTTGATGTAATCCCCTTTGATAGCGCACATACCCGTTAGGGGACCCATTAACCAGAATAGAGGCCTTAGAGGAAAACAAAATGATCTTGATCCACCCAATCCAATGATCCCCGAAGCCCCTGGTTTTCAGCAAATCAAAAAGGAAATCCCAATCAACTAGATCAAAAGCTTTCGAGAAATAAACTTTCAGAATATGTCCTGGCAACCTCCTCTTGTGGATACTTAAGATTAGTTCTTCCGCTGTAGCAATGTTATCCAGGATGCAACATCCTTTTAGAAAGGCTGACTGCTTATTACTCACTAAGGAGTTCATGACCTTACTTAGACATGATGCCAATAGTTTAGAAATGATCTTCAAAGAAGAATTAATCAAACTGATGGCCCTATAGTCTCCAGGGGTTTCATGCGATTCTACTTTAGGAATAAGAGCAATACTAGCCCAGTTGATTTTTTTCCAAATTTGCTCATTGCAGATAGAAATCTTCACAAAGCCGAAAAAGATCCGAATTGATAATATCCCAGAATTGTTTGAAGAAATGCATTAGAAAACCATCCGACCCTAGTGCCTTATCTCCCCCTAAGTCAAAGACAGCCGTTTTAATTTCTTCTAAAGTGAAAGGTCACTCCAGATCGGTCAAATCAAGAGATTTCTTGTGAGTAAACAATTTATGTAGATCAACCTGAAATCTGGTAGAACGCCTATGCCCAAACTGAAGTTTAAAGTGATCAGTGAAAATTCTGCCAATGTCCCAAGGGTCCTCAAAGGTGGCATCATCCTTGCATAAGAATGGAATAAAATTATGATTCTTACGGCCATTCGCAACAACATGGAAGAACTTGGTGTTTTCATCCCCTTCTTTTAACCATTGTAGCCTAGATCTCTGTTTCCAATAAATCTCTTCTTTCTTGTGAATTTCCTTTAATTTTCCTAACAAGTCTCTTTCCTGTCGGGCCTCCTCCATGGAAAGACACCGCTCTTACTTAGCCACATCCAAGACTTCAATATCATGCAGAAGGGCAAGCTTTTTTAGTTTGATAGAACTGAAACTATACTTAGCCCAATGTCTAAGCCGCGCCCTTACCCCTGCAATCTTTTTTGAGAAAATAAATGCACCACACCCCACAGGCATAAGTTTAGTCCACCACTGCTGCACCAATTCCTGAAACCCCTCCTTAGTAGTCCAAGCAAGCTCAATCCGAAAAGGCCTCGGATTAAAAAAGTAATAACCCACTTCAAGCCTAAGAGGCACATGATCAGAACCAAGTCTGGGAAGGCTTGTCTGCACAACTCTAGGGAAGCAAGCTAACCAATCATTATTAATTAGGAAACGGTCAAGTTTAACCCAGATAGCATCCTCTTGACCATTAGTCTAGGTAAACCTTCTACCCACCGAAGGGGGCTCCAGCAGACCCATTTCCTGCATAAAGGAATTGGCAAAGTGGATATCTTCCAAGCTGGGATTACCAGAGGGTTTATCCTCGACTGTGAAGATAGCATTAAAGTCCTCACAGACAACCCACAGACCGGCGGACGCACCTCTGTTGTCTTTTAACTTCTCCCAGAAAGCATGCTTGCGAGATCGCTCATATGGCCCATACACCACTGTACAACGCCAAGTAAGATTATTGGACTTAGAAATGAAATCCACCGACAAGCTGAACTCCCCCACCCGTGCTAGACTCCCAATGAACAGCACACTGTTCCAACCAATAGCAAGACCTCCCGCCGAACCTTTAGCCGGCACGAAAGTGAATTGATCGAGATGGCCCCCACCAATCCCACGCCAGAAGGTCTGATTGATCTCCTCCAACTTTGTTTCTTGTCAACAACAAACTTCGGCATGGTGGATCCTAAGAAAGTCTTTAACTATAAACCACTTAGATGCCCTACCTAGCCCCGTAACTTTCCAAATGATTAAGTTCATGGACAACCAACTAACAACCTCTAACCTCCAAGGAGGTTGATGCTTCCCATTTAGAGCATGAAGCACGGGACTTCTCTAACAAGTGAATGTGATTAATGCAATCATTCTCAGAATCAGTAAAGGAAATACCACATGCATCACAATAACTTGCAATTTGAACATTAGACCAATCTGAAATAAATAACGGTTTGGCTCACGTACCTGTGTGGCCACTGCCTCCAGTTCCTTTTTTCTTGGCAGATTTGGGTGGCTCCACAATGTACCCTGCCTCCTCATTGAACCGAGTAGATGGTTTCTTCTGTCGTACACTTTTCCTAGTCCCAACAGGTTGCACCACTGTAGCATCATTTTCTCTATGTAAATATGGCAACAGTTTCCTAAGGTTTAGTTCAAAATCCGAAATTGAATCATCAGATTCGACTTCCAATTCAGGTGATAAGGCATCAGCAGACCGATTATCAGACCGTTCCACCTCAATAGTTAAATCAGCACCCTTGTTAACCTCCTCTTCAGTTGACATCAAATTTGGAACCTTCGCCCAAGTCCCTACCAAGAACTGCCAAAAAAAACCATCCGGCGGCGCCAAAGTGGGAACAACCGATACATCTTTGAAATTCATCTTTGTAGCTAAAGGAGGAGGAGCACACAAACCCTAATCTAACTGGTCGACATTAGTCCCCCCTCAGGCTTAAGTCCATCATCAGGCCAGTGGTCCCCATCCAACCTAAGCTCATGATCTCCATCAAGCCCATTGTCTCGATTCATCCCAATATCATTGCCTCCAACCGGCCCAAGATCATTGCAGCCCACCACCTTCTCAAGAGAGGAAGAATGGCCAGTTTGGTGGTTCACATCACACAATAATAATGGATCCACTAAGTTCACATCATTGTCGGAATGAGAATTATGGCCCACTAATAAGTCCCTGATAATTCAATTTTTTTAAAAAACTAATTTTACTTTAAATTTATATTTTATGGCAAGGAACTGGCGGGAGAAAGAAATGGAAAATTACAAAAGTATGAAAAAAATAAGGACACAAAAAAGATAAAATCAGAAAGTCTTTAGTCTAGTGGTATTATAGTTATATAAGATATTTTATGAGAATTTTTATTGATCACGATTCGATACGTACCAGATACGGTAATATCAAAAACAAGATCCACAACTATCGTAGCAGGCGTGCAATCTAATTCCTTCTTTTGTCAAATGAATGTGCATGAGGCAGACACATCGATTTTTTGTGGTGCTCACATATATATATATTTTTTGAATAAAGTGAATGAACCACTGATTTATTGAATAAAGGCGACGAAGTACAATGATGCTAACATATTTTCCAAGTGATTTATCCACTTTGTTAAAAACAATAATAATAATTAGGATTTTTAAATAAAATTAAAAATTTGAAACTTTCAAGAAACCTCAGTGTGCTTCTTTTTTTTCTTTTTTTTTAACTTTATAACCCCGATCAATCACATTTTATCCTCCATTAAACTTATTTTAAAACCAGTTCACCTTGTCCCATCACCAAGAAAAAAAAAAGAACTCTCATGCACATTACACCATGTAAACTTTTCCCAAAATAAGACAACCCAACAACTCTCATTCTTTGCCTACTTAAACTCAATCCAATCCACAGAGGATCACAATCCAAAAACATATCACCAGAACCAATAACGGTCCGGTGCTAATCACAATTGATGCAACACTCCTGCTCATCATCCTCACTTCTCTCTTCTTTCTTCTCCTTCTCTACCTTCTCCTCCGACATCACCACCGTCGAACCCTCCCACTCCCACCCGGCCCAAGAGGCTACCCAATCCTCGGCGCTCTCCCACTCATCGGCCCAGCAGCTCACGTCTCCCTGGCCAACCTCGCCAAACGCTACGGCCCCATCATGTACCTCAAGCTCGGCACACAAAGCGTGGTCGTAGCGTCCACATCCTCCGCTGCTCGCTCATTCTTAACCACCTTCGATCACCAGTTCGCCAACCGCCCAACCGCCACCATGAAAGCCAAAGAAGCTGCGTACAACGGCGATGACATGGTCTTCTCCAACTACACACCCCGCTGGAAACTCCTCCGCCGGCTCAGCACCATTCACATGCTCGGCAACAAAGCCTTCGCCAAGTGGGCCGATGTGCGGTGCTCCGAAGCCACGCACATGCTCCACGCCATGCACGAATTTAGCAAGCTCAGCAAACCGGTTTTGCTCCCAGTGTAATGTTTGTTTTTTTTTATCTATCTTTGACTGCTTTGACTAGGTGTTTGGTGAGTGGGCCCCACTGTTGTTTCATTGCCTTAATTTCCGGATCTTGCCTGATTGTGGATTATTGGTTTTTTTCCTGCTTTTTTTGATTAGTGGAGGCTTTTTAATTGAGTTTATGGGTTGCTTTTTATAGGTTTAGTCGTGCAACCAATCTTCTTGCTCTCCAAACTCTCTTATCCTTGAAACAACTCAACCTTGGCCGAATTTTTGGTGTCTTTTTTTCTTTTTCTCTTTATGCTTGGTTTTTGAGTGGAACTTGTCACCAACAAGCTTAGAGGTAAGCTTGTTATTTTTCTTTAGAATTTCGAGATTTTTTTGTATTGTCTTGATTTAATTGTTTTGTTAGTGCCAAGCATGTATGTTTATCTGAGAATTTATTTGAGCATGTTTTTCATGTCATTGAGTGTTTTTTTGGTCATTTTGAATAATTATGTGTAGCATGCCTTTTGTAATTTTAAGCTTAAATTCCATGTGTGCATGTTGCAATATAGAGAGGTTTGGAATTTTGCGACCTTATTTTTGTTAAGATTTTTATTTATCTCTCATGATTTTTGCAAGCTTGTATCTACCAAGGGATGCCTATAATTTAATTATAATATTTGTGTATGCATCTTGTAAGTTTGGACAGGTAAATTAGCATTCATGTTTTAAATTATTTGAATATAGGTTTTCATGTTTGTAAGCTTGACATTGTGAGTATGCAGCCATGTTATAAGTTAGTTGATTATTTGTTGTTATGTATATAAATATATGTGTATGTGTGTGGGTATGCATGCATTTCATGATTTAGAAATTTCTTTTCATTGAAAATTCGTCCAAATCCTGTGTCCATGCTAATGTTAATTTTATATTTAGTATTGTTTAAATGTTTATGGTGCAAGTTAGAATTTTAGATTTATATAAAATGAAACATGTGTTAATGATGATTATTAGTTTTGAAAATATTGATGTGCTGGTGCTTATTTCATAGCCTTCCTGGAGTATATGTATATGTATAGTTGATTTTTTGTTGGCTTAACTCCTTAGTTCTCCTGTAAACTTTTAGTTGCTAGTATGTGCATGATTGTTCTGTTGTCTTGCTAGCTTTGAACTCTTTTATTTGTTGAATTAGCTTGAACTATAGTTGTAATTTAGGCCCGGCCCAAGATTTGTAACCTAAATTAGATTATTCTGTCTGGGTAGATACATACCGGGTTGTAGTTCGCGGGACTTGGTGAACCCAACTCTGTAGCTCGGAGCCAGGTAGGCTCTCGCACTGTGTATTCCGTATTTATGGCAATAATTATTATTTAATTATTGCATTGTTTGATAATTTTATTTATTTGCAAGGTATTTATGTTTATTTATTTATTTTCTTATTTGCATTATTTATTCAGAAATTCCTCTATCTGTATTCCGTATTTTCTGCGGTTTTTAGTACATCTCCATTTCTGGCTCGCCCAGCTAGGAGGAGTAAGTCCTAGCCATGTGCACATGTTTTTACGTAGTAGCGCTACCCCCGATCGCGGTCGAAGATCCGACTACGTACTGTTGATCATTACGTTTGCATCGCTCCGACTTCATAGTCGAAGATCCGATCTCGTCTGTTGATTTACATTATTAGCCATGGAGATGTATTTCTGCGTGTTTTTGGATTATTCCAAAGATTCTCGCGTATTTTCGTATTCTGTATGAAGCATGAGCTATTATTCTGCAATATCTGCTATACTTGTTGTTTATCTGCGATCCTACTGGGCCCTTGTGGCTCATGCACTCTGTGTATTCTGCTTTTCGCAGGAGAAGATCAAGTTTAGGTCCCAGGGGTGTCGGAGAGTCGTATTGTCCGCTTTATCATGTATCTTGTTATTACCCTTGTGAGTGTAAGACTTGTATTCGATAGTATTTGTAATTTGCGAACTGCTGGGTTGTATTTGTATTCAGAGAGTCGCTAAAGTCCGTACTTGTAGTAATTTAAATTTCCAAATGATCCTATTTGTGCTTTTTGTGTTTTTATTCATATCTGCTTGTTAGGGTTGACTCGACGGGTTTTTAGCTGAGGCCTTGCACCCAGTGGGGCCCAGTCCCATTGGATGCGGCCGATCTGTCCACGGGCCCGGCTGTGGGGCTGGGACGTGACACCCAGAGATGCTCATATGCGCCACCACCAACATCATTGGACGTGTGATGTTGAGCCAGAGAGTGTTTGAAAGTGTTGATGAGGAGTTGGGTAAGTTCAAGGACGTTTTGAAGGAGTTGATGACTGGTGCAGCGATGTTCAATATTGGGGATTTTGTGCCGGGGATTGGTTGGATGGACTTGTAGGGCATAAAGGCCAAGCTTGTCAAAGGGCATCGTAAGATGGACGACATGATGAAGAGGATGCTGGCTTTGCATAAGGCCACGGCGAAGGAGAGAGTGGGGTGCCCGGACTTCATTGATCTTGTTTTGGCTAGCGATCGAGCTCCGTGACGATGATGGCGAGAAGTTGTCCGACGTGAACATCAGGGCCCTTCTCTCGGTACGTCATCTCCAACTGCCACTCCACCACACGCTATTTTATTTTTGTATTTGATATGGTTTCATTTGCTGGTCATAACAAACTAGATTGCCCATTTGCACAATTTTTTAATCAGCTCATGCTTTGATTAAGCATTGTCTGAGAAGTTCAGCACCTATCTTAGTTTACGTAGGAAATCATATATGTGTGTGTATATATATATTCATTATTTTTTAAGTAAGTCTTCAAAGATTAGTATTTATTATAACAGAAAATAGTTTTAAATTGTCAAAGTTGTTTATGATACCTAACATTAAAAAATTTCTTATGAGAGAAAAAAAATTAATAAATGTAAACAGTAATTTTTATATTTTTACAAAATATGTTTTTAGCGGGAACTGACACTTCAACGATCATTGTTGAGTGGGCGCTTGCTGAGTTGATCAAGAATCCCACCATTCTTAAACAATTACAGTCAGAGATGGATGCTATTATTGGACAAGAGCGTATTTTACAAGAGGATGACGTATCAAATCTTCCCTATCTCCAAGCTGTTTGCAAAGAAGCACTACGTTTGCATGCATCCACACCTCTTAGCATCCCACACTATTCCTTTGAGTCATGTGAGGTTGAGGGATATCATATCCCGACGGACACTAGACTTCTCATTAATATATGGGCCATTGGTAGAGATCCAGATATATGGGAAAACCCGTTAGAATTTGTTCCAGAGAGATTTCTCCCATGTGGTAAGGCTGTTAATATAGAGCCTCATGGTACTGATTTTGAAATGATAACTTTTGGAGCTGGAAGGAGGATATGTGTTGGAAAACAAGCTGGTATGGTTTTTGTCCAGTATCTCGTAGGTGTACTTGTGCAAGGATTTAATTGGCAAATGCCAAAAGGGGAGGAGATTGATCTGAAGGAGTCTCCAGGGTTGGTGATACCAAAAGCAGTGTCTATTAAGGCCTTTGTTACACCTCGTCTTGCATCTAAGGCTTATTTCTAAAATATCATATGTTGCATTTTATATATCATTAAGATCTTCCTTAACATTCTTATTTACCTAACCTTTTATTTATATCTTTCTTGTTCAATGTAAAATGGTACGCTATTAAATAAAGTCAAGCACTACAAGAAAATATACATTTAGCGGCATTTTCTACGGTGGTTATAAATGCCGCAAATTACAGTCACATTCTTTCATATTGTATTTCCCGGCAGTTAAAACTTCTGCGAAGTGAGACTTTCGTGGCAATTGCAAACCGCCAAGAAAGGCAACATTTGCATTTGTCCATTGTTTAATTTGGCGGCTGTTCGAACCATTGAGAAATGATCATTTCGCAGCATTTCATAACTTCCACGAAATGTAACATCATTGTTTTCTATTGCACTTCCTGGCGTTTTTGGTGGCAATACAAACTACCACGAAATGCACATTTCATAGCCATTACAAACTGGCATATGTTGCATTTTGTGACAATTCAAAACCGCCGCGAATGTGAATTAAGTTTTTTAAATTTATTATTTTTTGTAAATACCCAATTTTGCTACAATATTGTACCTACCAAAGTTTTATTAAGTTACGTTACACTCCATTTAATTTAAAATAAAAAAATAAAATTATGTTTCATAAATAAAATTTATCAAAATGTAAGTAAAAGATTGAGCATTAGTTCAATTCAATAATTACATCAATGGTACTAGTTTTTTTTGTTTATAGTATGAGTTGCATTTAATAAAAATAGTGTTGCATTCATAGCCTTTGCAGTTGTTATTGCCTGCATAAATAATAGGCCTCTTATTAATTGACTAGAAAAAAGAATGATTCTCATAAATCCATATATAAAATCACACAAGAGGAAATCAATAACTTAATCACCAAAAACTTAACAAAATACAAATACAAACCTACCAAATACTAAAACCAATACAAGATCATCTAATTACCATAGTCTTATCCATCAAATTTAGTCCATTCATGTGCCCCTTTTGTTTATCCTCATCCATCTATGTATACCTTATCATCAACAATATATATATATATTAGAAACAAGTATATAGATAATCAATAATGGTGATAGAGACACAAGTGTACGTGCCGATTGTGTAATAAAGTGTGTATAAAGCAAGATATCAGTCTACAGGGAAGAATGAGATTACCAGTATTGCTCTAATTCCAAAAATTAGCCTAATCAAAGAGTAGTGATGCGCATCAACAAAAGAAAACAAAAGCAAAGAATATAAAAATAAAGAGAAAAAGTCAGGAGAAGAAACGATGTCCGGGCATAGCATCCCTTTAGAGTTTTATAAAGTGCAGAACAAAGGTTGTCTAAAAATGCAATCCTATTTGAACCGATAGGCTTCCTAAATCACACTAAACCCCTTTTTCAAGAGTAAAAAGTAATTGAATCGGTGCAGAGCTGATGCAATCATCCACACATTCGCATTAACACTTTATGAAATCTCAATGTGAGTTGACAAAGATCTCTTAAATAGGTAATCTCTCTTATGAGGAGAGATTGCTCTTAATCCAAATACATAATAGAAATGTGATTTCTCACTGATATATTCATTAACTCACTCGGGAGAATTGAGGGAGACATCGTCTCCAAAGTACCCTATTTCTAGCTTACTCACAAATCCCTTCAATTGCGGTGTGTCTATGCTAGGAGGGCATTTCTACTCGTCACATAGCATATCAAGTATGATAACTAGGGTTTTTGCCACAATAGCAATCAAGCATTCAGACAAGCAAGTAGATTCAAATAGAAGGATTACAATTAGGAAAACAATTAAATCTCAAATATCCATAACCAATGTCAAAAGATAAAACTCTCAAGTTCAACTATACCCAAACACTATGAAAATTATTTCTCCATCACTGGAGAACAACAATCTAATAGAAATGAAATAAAATACATAAAAAAATAATAAAACTCCATCAAAGCTCGCAATTTCCTTGGATAGGTAAAGTTCCTCTAAGATTCCAGAAAATCACAGCCGAGATCTTTCCACGAAAGGCTTCCTTGAAGCTTTGAACCTTCGCCTAATATCTCCCTCTTGTTTTCTTCCTTTTTGACAAGACATTCAAAGGAAAACCCCCCAAATCACCGCACAAAGAGGAGGGGGAGGGGGCAAATAATAGAGAAGAAGATCCCCCCAAATTAAAAGCCCTAATTTCTGGTTTTTATAACTCAAAAATCTATGTTTCTTATGGCCATAAGGTCTCCTTACGACCCAATGCTTACGG
Source organism: Dioscorea cayenensis subsp. rotundata (assembly GCF_009730915.1). NCBI lineage: Eukaryota > Viridiplantae > Streptophyta > Magnoliopsida > Dioscoreales > Dioscoreaceae > Dioscorea > Dioscorea cayenensis. The sequence continues at coordinate 23,841,225 of NC_052477.1, forward strand.
CTGTAACAGTGCTCGTAAGCTTCTCTGGTTGCTTACGCCCATAATAGTGCCCTTAAATACTGATTTGATGCAATATATGAACAATATGCTACTACAGTAAACGCCCATAATAGTGCCCTTATGTCACTCTAAAACACTATTCTTCTTCAAAAATTAGTTCAAATAATCTCAAACTTGTTCCTCTTGATCAATATGTCTTCATTCTAGCATGAATACAAATAAGAAGGGAATTAAGCACCAAATTCAATCATATATTCAACAACTACATGCAAAGTGCTATAAATAGTAATAAAAAAAATACAATTCATTCAAAAAATTATCAAATTCCCCCACACTTAAGGTTTTGGTTTCCCTCATACAAAAAGAACATATTACAAACCAAGAGGAAAAAGTGCAAGACTTCGAGTGCTTAAGAATTAGGGAGTTTCAAAAGTATTTGAGTTTTAACAATACAAGGATGCGAAAAATCTCAAGTTTCAACAATAGTTAACACTCTATTCAAGGTTATCGAATGTGTGTGTGTTATAACTCTCTACTTTACTTCTTTCGACCTACAAAACTTCAATAGCAAAAATTTCACAAACAACTTTTTATTTGCAAGGTGGTAGCTTCACACAACTCTTAAGGTAGCCTTTTCTCGTGAGGCCTCGTCAAGTGGCTTTAATGCCTAAGAGAGGTAGCTCTTTCCAATCTTTTACTAGAATACTGTAGCTTTCACTCTCCTAAAGAGGTAGCTCTTTCTCTCATTAGGGCATACAAGGTATTCGACTTATCAAGAATATCTTCACACTTCTATTATGGGTTGCTCTTTTTGTTTCCCACATTTTCTCTTTTCTCTTTTTTTCCAACAAATTCTTTCAAATTTGCAAAAAATTTTCCTCAATTCAAGCTCTTGAAGTAAAATTAAAAAAAACAAATGAAGTATAACACGGTCTAAGTTACAATAGAGAAGTTATGTGCTCTACTTAGGTGAATAGCCATGAATAGAGTGCACACTAAAAAAATTGAACTCAAAATGGAACAAACTCACAAGTGTCCACTCTAATACTTAGAAACTCTCACTACATTTCAAATGCACCGTCATAAGTCAAATTTGGCATGTAAAAGAGTTAACAATGAAACCTAAACCCCTCTCCCACATTTAAATCATACATTGTCCTCATTGTATGTACAATATGAATATGCAAGACAATGTAAAAAAATAGGGGGTGTGAAAATAAGTGTTTCACCGGTTTATTGATGGTACTTTGAACCTCAAGTCTGGGCATGGGTAACTCTTATTCACCCACTCTATGATTTCAAAACAATACTGTGCTACAGTTCTTATGGCCTACTTACGGGCGTAAGTCTGATCGTAAGACCTGGAATTTTCTTACTTTTAAGGTTACGGGCGGTAAGAGTACCCGTATGATGTTCTGTGATGATTACCACTTCACTTACACCCGTAAGGACGCTCGTAAGCCCTTATGTTTCTTATTACAGCCTCTATTACGAGCATAAATGTGGCTGTAAACTCCAACTATCTTGTAAATATGTAGAACACACTGCCCTTCCAACATTCGAATGAAATATACACCATTTGGGTTAAAAATTAGAAGTTAAACATGCAACAAATTTATCAAATTATAGAGGAACAAAAATGGTAGACACAAGATGATCATAAGGTTATTCAAATGAACCTATACTAAAACTATAATGAATAAAACTAACTAAGAAGTAAAAGATCAAACAAACACTTGACTTGCCTCCCAAGAAAGGCTTGTTTTGCGTCGCTAGCTTGACGTATCTCTTTCTTACCTTATGGAGGCTTAAAAAAAGTGTGCACCTCCCGACTATAGCTTGCATAGCTATTTCCCATGAACACAATTTTATCTGGCCGAGGATGCACTTTTGTTAGAGGCTAGCTTGAACAATTTTACTTTAGGCCTCCAAGGGACAATTTAGCCCGGGAATTGATCAAGCTAAGCGTAAGTGGGTCCTTGGATGGTTTGAGCCTCCTACTGATATCTTCTTCAATTTCCATAACCTTTTTGAATTCTTGCATTTTGTTGGTTGATCAATTGCAAGGAAAGCTACTTGTTCCATTGTATTAGGGTTTGCTTCTTTTACATTTTCAACTTGAAAAGACATGGCTTCAACAAACCCTCTTCTAAATTGGGGCTCTTCTCCCCCGATTTGATTCTTTACGAGATCTTGTTCTTTCTCCCCACTTTCTCATTGTTCTCGCACACTTCCTTGTCATTTCCAAAGGGAACTTCCCCAACAAGTTACTCAGTTTGGTTCTCTAAGTCATGAATGGAGTCTTGTTGATTTTGTTGCAAAATCTCAAAAGCTTTAGTGCTGGCTTCAGTGTTCTGGATAAATTTAGCCAACGTATCCAACAAATTTAAATTTTCCTCTTGAGATTGTTCCTCTAATGGAGCCCTATATCTCTGAACATATCTTGTCAATAGATATTTTAGGCTAGGCTCATGCACTTGTGGTCGAATGTACTCCTCAAATCCAAATTGTGGGTTTTGCAATTGTTGTCCAAACACATTCCATGAGATGTTGCGGTAGCTTCTATGACTTGGATGATATGTGTTACAGTGGGGATAACTTTGTTGTTGTGTAGAGACAAATTCATCAATCTTTGCATTGAGAGCTTCAATTTGAATGGACAAAGCTGTAATTGGATCAACCATCCTTTAACTTACTTGTAAGAAAGAGTGTAAAATGAGGTAAAATAAAATAAAATGAAACAAAAGAAAATAAATGGCTAAAATGACGGAAAAACAAGTGTTCCTAATATCACTATTCTTCCTCGGCAATGACACCAAAAACTTGATAGGGACGCAAGTGTACATGCCGATCGTGTAATAATAGCGTCCGTAAAGTAGAGAGTTGGCCCACAAGGAAGAAAGTGAATACTAGTAATAGCCATAATTCCGAAAATTGGCCTAGCTAATGAAGTGGTGTGTGTGAATAAAAGATAGCAAAAACAAGAAATACGAAAATAAAACTGAAGAAAAATCAAGGGAAGAAAACGATGTAAAGGCATAGTATTCCTCTAGGGTTATAAGGTACAGGACAAAGGTTGTCTAGGTTTGCAATCCTAATTTAAACCAAAGCTTTCCAGAATTATACTAAACCCCGATTTCTCAGGCGAAGAATAACTGAATAGGTACAGAGCTAATACAGATATCCATACAATCACATTAACAATATATGAAACCTCACCATGAGCTAATAACAATCTCTTAAGTAGATAATCTCCTCCATAAAGAGAGATTACCCCTAATCCGAATATAGAGTAGAGATGTGATTTCTCTAAAATCTACTCCACATGATTGCAAAGAGTACGTAGATTATCTCTAGCTCATTAGGGAGGATTGAGGGAGACGAGATCTCCAAAGTACCCTAGCCAGATGCTTACTCACAATCCCTTCGAATTGCGGCATGTCTATACTAGGTGAGAATTTCTTCTCATCTCAAAGCACATCGAGTATGATAGCTAGGGCTTTCACCTCGTTAGCAACCAAGCATTCAAACTCAAAATTAGAATCAAATAGAAATGATTGCAATTAAGAAAATAAATAAAACATCAAAGATCCAACAACTAGTGTCAATGAAATAAACCCTAGAGTTTAACAAATTAGCTCTCCATTAAAGGAGAGCAATAATCCAATCCAAGTGAATTAAAATACATAAAAGAGATTAACAAAACTCTCTCAAAGCTCGCAATCTTCTTAGATGGATGAAGTTCTTTGAAGATTCCACAAAATCACCACCGAAATCTCTCCACGAACGACTCCCTTGAAGCTTTGAACCTTCGCCTAATCTGTCCTTTTTCTTCCTTCTCCGGCAAGAAATCTAATGGAAAACACCTCAAATCGCCGCTCAAAGGGCTACCAAAGAGTAGAGAAGATCCCCCCCAAAAAAACCCTAATTTCTGGCTTTTATAACTCAAGAATCGGGGGTCTTACGGCCGCTACAGTAATCTTTATAGCCATAACAGTTGCTCATAAGTTTCTTGGGTTGGGACTTACGCCTGTAATAACACCCGTAAGCTCGCCAGTAAGTCATTCTAAAAAGTCTATTCTTCTTCCAAAATTAGCTCAAATCACCCCAAACTTGTTCCTCTTGATCAATATGTCCTCATTCTAGCCTGAATACTAAATAGAAGCGAATTAAGCAACAATTCAATCATATATGCAACAATTACTTGCAAAGTTCTATGAATAATAATAATAAAATACATTCATTCAAGCACTTGTCACCGGTAAACCTTGGGATGAACTTGCTTGTTTGGATGCTTTAGTTTATATTTAATGCAATTTGTGTGGTTTGTGGTTCATTCTATGTGTACTTGATTGCCTTGTATTGCATGAGAACTCTGTGATTCATTTTATCAATTGTACTTGGATGCGTGGGATGCACCTTTGCATTAAATCCACATAGTATGGAAGGGATTTCATGTACTAATACACCGAGGGATTCAGGTATTCGGTACCCCTCCTACCATTAGGTACGAACCTAGATATTATGTTTGATCTGATCATAGTTAGAGATTTCCCTAAGCGTATTGAATTATAGGAGGAGTTGACCCGGAAGGGATTCAGGTCAACACTTGTATGGGATTAGGGGTTAATTACCGAGGGATTCGGGGTTATTCTAATTTAGGAATCTTTTGGCCCAAACCACCATTCCAATTTTAACCCGAGCATCCTTCTAGCTCCATTTAAGTTGTTTTAGTACTTTTCAACACTTGAACCTGGACTTGTCAGTTAGATAATAAGTGAAAGAGAACTAAGGATAGATCCTTCGGCCTGAGGAATACGACTCCTGTGTTACACACAGGGTATTAGTTGGCGACCTCATATACTTGCGGGAGACTCAACACTAAGCTTAGCCATCAAAAAGATTGTTTCAAAACACTCGTCAGAATCTTTTTATACCCAGCCACTTACAAGCACCTTACAGACATAAGAACTCGGTAATAAGAAGTTGAAGATGATGGGTCACATGTCTTGGGGGTTGATTTACGACCATAAATCCTACTTGTAAGGTCTTCTATATCGATATTTTCGCCATCTTACGGGCGTAAGTGCTGGGTTGTAATCTTCTCTAGATCACTCTTGCGACCGTCTTACAGGCATAAGTTGCTTCCTGTAAGCTCCTCTGGACAATCCTTACAGTCTGATTTACGAGCGTAAGTTTTATCTGTAAGTCCCTCTGTTTGATCCTTATGTTTCTCCTTACGGGTATAAGCATGCCTGCAAGGTTCTCTAACTAAGGCTTACGACCGTAAGTGCGGTTGTAAAGTTCTCGTAAGGTGTTTTGTCTCGCCTGTTCTTTAGTTGATGTCAAGAGAACTCCATCTTCTTCGTTTTGATTCTTAATTACTTCTTTTTGCTCTCTTTTCTTCTTAAGTACTGCCGGGGACCTGAGAATATGATTTTCCCCATGTTTAGCATTGTCTTCCACAAAAATACTTTAATGCAGGTAAATTAAATGTACAAAATAATATCAAATGACGCACAAATATACACTTATCAAGATATATTTGAACATTGACACTGAGGGTGCGTTTCGTTCGGAAGTAGTCCACCGAAGTGGTGGAAGTCTTGAAGTGCCACTTTGGCTGAAGTGAAAGTTTCAGTTGAAGTGTTCGGTTTCATGTGTTTGGTTGAAAGAGGAAGTGTCAAATCATTAACTATTTTTTTTGTTTGATTAGTGAAAGTTAAAATTTAGAAAATGATGGAAATGAACTTCTACTCATCACTTCATTATGGGTGAGGTTACTTCTTGGTGCTTGTTTGATTGAGCTTATAATTATTTAAAATTATAATTTTAAAAAATATTTTTTATAAACAATAAAAAAATAATTAAATAATTAAAAAAAGAAACAATAACAAATAAAAATAAAAAATATAAAATTAAAACAATAATTTTTTTTATAAAAAACAATAAAAAATAATTAAATAATTAAAAAAGAAACAATAACTGATAAAAATAAAAGATAAAAATAATAAAATAAAAGATAAAAAATGATAAAAACGATAAAAAATAAAAAAATGATGAAAACAATAAAAGGTTAAAAAAATAAAAACTAAGCATAGAAAAATAATAAAATATAAATAAAATAAATAAATAAATAAAAATATGTGATTTTAATCACCCACGTGAAACTACACGGTGAAAGTGAAACACCGAAGTCCCACTATAACTAAAATTTTCCTGAAATTAAAGAGTGAAGTGGAAGATTTTGAAACGGCCACTTCTACACTTTGGCCTCCACTTCAGTGAACCAAACAAGTAGAAGTATCATATCAACTCTCATTTTTGTCACTTCAATCTCCATTTCCACGAATCAAACACGCTCTAACTAGCTTAATTCTCATACTATTTTCGACGACTGATGACAACTTTAAATAGTTTAACGACTTTTGGTTAGTCCTACACTCAGGGCATCAGTATTTGCTTTTGTTTTCTAAGTTGTTTTTCCTTATATTTTGCTTTGTACTTTCTTGCATTTAATGAGTTCCGGTATTACTTTTTGTTTTGTGAATTATTATATATTTTTTTAATCTAATGATTTATACATTTTTTTCTAAAATATAAAATAAATAAATGAATAAATTTGTTTTATATTTTCGTTACTAACCCAATTTGACGTTGCCAAATAAATTCAAAAATAAAAATAAATAAATAAAATCCCGTTGCATATAACTTGCTATAAGTAGAAAATATCAAACAATTTGGTTGTATGGAGATGTTGGATTTATTTTTTTATTTAAATTTTTTTTAAAGATTTCATCACAGACATGCACCTACGTCTTAATAATATATTAAAAAGAGTCAAACTTTGAATTCTCTGCAAGGAAAATCACAAATAATTTACTATTGTTTTATTATTATGATAATAACCTAATTCATATATTATTGTAAAATTAATTTATAATCACATCACATGTAAGTATATGTGCATACATTGTTTATGTATATTTAGTGAGCTAGGCCTGAAACATATTGATTTTATTAAAAAAATATAATATTTATTTATTTATTTATTTGATAAATATGACAAGTACCATCGAGAGTGTACATAGCGATTGGAAATTAAATGCCCAGCTAATGTCAATGGGTTATGATACCTTTGGTTTTTTGTTTATTGTATAAATACCTTGATTTCGGTTTCTATATTTTCAAAATGCGATCTAGTCTTTATATTTGGATAAAATTGTTCATTATGGTCCTCATTGCTGCCTATTAAAAGATGCTTTTAATAAATATATTTCGTTATTTACATTTCGTTTTCAGGTAGAGGACGGAACAATTTTTGACACGATATATTTTTTTATTTTTTTGGACAAATAGGACACGATATTTAGTATATATGAAAGTTTTTTTTTTTTTAAATCTTTTACAGACCCCATGCCATTAGGCACCAATAAATTTGCTGTTGTCAACTAAAAAATCATTATGAAAAGCTTATTATGGAGCATAAAATATCACATCAACTCACAGCATTAGTAACCATATGAGTAACTAACTAAATAAATACCATATTGTCAATATAAATCATATGAACATAATGATGATATTGAGCATTTTGAACATACAAGATCAAAATAAACATGATTGTCACGTTTCGAACCGGGCTCAATGGACTCAGGACGCCGACAAACGGCCGTACACCTACAAGGCCGAAATCAAATAGACATACAATGCCTCAAAACCTGATTTAAAACAGAACAAACATTCTACATAATTTCAGATATCGAAAATCAAAATAGAATGAAGTTTGAAAACATAAAGTTTTCTAAATACAATGTTTCTGGTTAATACAAGTTTAAAACAAAAAATAGGAACCTAAACTACACTAAAGATACCCCTGCTAGTCGACAATTGCTGCTAAGCTATCCACTAGTCAACCTTATTGCTAATCTAAAAGAAAAAAAAACAATAAGATAACGAGCTTCCCAGCTCAGTAAGTAACCCACTAAAAAACATTTTGGGATCGTACAGGTTTTCAGCAATACATATTCAAATATCAACCAAAAATCCATATAGGACGTATCAAAATAGTATCATGAGAATCATAATATATATTGTATACTAGAATATAATATTGATAAAAAAATTTCAAACCTTGAAATCATTTTAAATTAACAAGAAAAACAGTCAAAGTTTAGCAGATTTTCAAAAGTATATGTCTCCCAATAAATCATGAACAAAAAAGAATATCAAAGGTCATGTGTTTATACTCAGTGACCTAAGTTAAAATTTCAGTAGTCATTTATTTACCTTCGGTGACCCGAGCAATAATATCAGAGGTCGTTATTCTTCTAGACAAAACTATGTGAAACTAGTCTCTTATCAGAGTACATGCCGACACGGCCAATGTTTAACCTCGAGTAATATGGTTAGTGCATAGTTAATTGGAGAGTAGATTTCTATGTCAAAATATTTAATGTCCACAAAAACAACAAGAATATCAAAGTTTAGACAGAGCAAAGTACAGGGTAATCCGCAAAGCAAATTTTAGCAGTCACATGATCCCATTTTATAATATCAAAATAATCCAGTTATTTGAATCTAAACTTGGACAGATAATTCATAAAATCTTCAATAAACTTTAAATAATTCAGAAAAATATAAATAATCAAAAATTTAATAAATGAACAATTTAAAATGATATTTTAGCGAGAGTCAAAAAGTATATACATATACTGATATTTATATGTGGTTTACTTACTTGATACTCGCTAACACGGTAAACTTTAATTTTGGCACCATAAAGCTTTTGACATGCCCTTAAATTAGGGAAGAAAGCCTACTAAAACACCAATATGATAGATTTACATAATGTAAGGGTATGTAAAAAGGATTCCAAAACACAAATAATTCTACAAAGCTAAAGGGCTAGTAAACAAGGATAATGCAAAAAGGAAATTTAAGAAGGTTGTAAAAGCAAAAAGGATCAAATTATTATTCTACTTTCCAAATCCGGATTCTTTCAGGGGAATAAAAGCAATTATCCAAGCCAAAGGGCATAGAACAATCCTAACATGAACATTGAGTACTAAATCCCTCATAACTTCACATATACTTTTCCAAATCACAAATTTCAAGATTCTGAGAACAATAAACTCCTAAGACTATGACATATCAGAAATTCACATAATTTAGAGTACTACTCAAATTAAAGCATTCAATTTAATCTCCAGTTATTTCTTCAGGCTTATAGTTCAGACATAGCTCATTCAAACATGCATATCTCTCAACCTACAATTGTAAAATCAATAATATTTTATTGAAAGTTAGAAAACCTAAAAATGAACAAGTTTTCCATTTTATACCTTATCCAATTCAATCTCAATGACCATTAAAAATACCCTTCAATCTTCATATTCCACACAAAAATTCCATCCGAGACAGTTCTACTAATAGGGTTACACTTCACAAACCACACATGTATAAAATCTAAAATTTCACCGATAGTTAGGTAACATCAAGATCTACAACTTTCATGCAATTCTCTATATCTAATTCAGACTCAAGAATCATGAAAAAAATTAAAAACGCTCCTAAGCCTGTATGGAAATCTTATCCGAGGCACTTGCATTTAGAGCTTGTAGCTTACAAGATACACATGATAAAAATTCTGAAATTTGGCAGTAAGATAAACATGATCACTATCTACAATTTCTGTATTTGATGTCACTCTAAAATATGTCTCTAGCTCTCCTAAATTAATTAGGGATCCCTGCTATACTACCAGAAAACTTATCAATCTAATAATTATCCTCAAATAACTCAAATCTTTCACATAAGAAGCATGGATGGAAGAATAAGAATTTAACTTCAACTCTCAAATGAAAATCACAAGATTTAAAGATCCATAATCAAGCTATAAAAAAAAAATCCTAACCCAAACTAGCATAAAAACCTAAACAATAAGAAAAGAAGAACAAAAAGACAAAACCTTACCTCTGACAAGCCCTAATGGAGAAGCGATTTCGTCCACGATCAGAATTCATGATCAGTGTGTGATAAGGAGATGGGAGAAGAGGTGGACAGGCTATATTTAGATCTCTCATTTTGTTCCTAACAAGAACGAGAACGTGATGATCGAAAGCCCGGGGATTACGGTAGAGAGGATGGGTTGTAGGTTATGGAATAGGAAAGGTTAAAAATATTAAGAAAATATTAAAGATAAGATCAAGGGTTACTTTAAATTTAAAATTCAAAATATCAAAATATAAATTAAAAAAACGCTTAATTGGGATGGGGCCACAATTATTGTCAAACATACTAATAAATAATGGGTTGAAACATTTTTTATTGTTGATTTTTTTTATGGAACCTTTACTCTTTGGTTTCAACATTATCATTTCATATTTTAAACTTTTTTATTAAATAAAATCCTCATCATCACCTGTTCCAATCCAAAAATCAATTATGGTGTCCTTCCATTTGCTATCCAAACAAATGAGATGCAAATTTTTCAAAGCTTGAATGTTTCTGTCTTGGTTAGTTCTTTACCTGCTTGTTAGATTGGAATAGTTCTTTACAATGGGATCAAGTTCAAGCTTATACATCAAACAATAAATGTTCTTTTATGTAATTAATTAGAATTGAAGACTTTATTCTCAACATGACATTATTTAAAATCACTGCAGGAAAAGAAGGGTTGATTGCAACATAATTGATTTATCTAAAGATTAATAATATTTTTGTTTTTATACTGTTAACATTTTCTTGGAATTTATCTGTTCTGCTGATCATTGTCAATGAGTCTCGATTCCCCACCGCCCAAAAAGTTCTGTCTTTAGAGATATTTTTTTGGTGAAGTCAACTTGCTCAGGGGACAAAGTCTTACCCTTGTATAAATATATACATCTGGATATTATATATATAGTCATAAAAATCATATTTTACTAAAAAATTATTTCTTTTGAAATTACATGTAACGACTACAAATTGCCTCTGCATCTTCCACTTAAAAAAAAATAAAAATAAAAAACTTCTATCTTTTCATATAACAATGAACCCCTAGATTTCAAATTAATTTACCTTTTACTTTTTAAAATTATTCGTTTACCAAATGACTCTAACTCTCCGCTCACTTCTTTGCATCAAATGCTAAGGCATGCCGGCCACTCCCCTCAAGGCAATAAAAGCTCTCGACTGTCAAGCCAAACTTCTTGTATTCGGAGAGACATTAGTGGTATCATCTGTCTTTTATATAAATAGGAGACAAACACTCCTCATTTAAGAGATTATCAAAGAAGCAGATAGATATAGAAATGTATCAGTTATAGTAACTTACGAATCTCCAAAGAAAATCCCCCTATCTTACACTTTTAGAAGAGTGAAACTACTATTCCTTCTACAGAGAATACACAACTAGACCCGTGACTAATATAATAAATAGTATTAAATTTAAGTATACAGTGCACAAGAAGTACCATTCGCAAGTTTGTTGTTGTGGGTAAGTTCAGCTCAACCCCATAGGTTTGTTAGGTAATGGACAGTTGAAAAAGGCACCTATCGATTAACTGGCCTGACTCGACAGTTTCAGGTCATCTCATAACCTGCCAGGTCCGAGCTCATAGGCTTCTTTTATATTTCAAATAATTTTGATTATTGTTAAATATTTTTATTTTTCATTAAAAGCTCTAATGTGAATGTAGCTTATAGGAATCACATTGGGACCGAAAGTTTCAACTTCAATCACTCTAATTAAGTAATCCACATAACAATTTTGTTATTTTTAAATAACAAAAGACAATCAAGATTTTTTTTTACAAAATATTTTTAAAAATTAAAAAAATAAAAATTAATTTCTAATAAATCATAAAATTAACCAATTAAAAAAAAAATTCTTACACTTCATTCGTTAACTTAACGAATTAAGTTGTGTATGCATTCCTCTTGGATGTGAGGGGAATCAAAGCCAACATAATTCTCTTACCTTGGATCAGAGTTTTTATTCATTAATTACTTATTCATCGGCATCAAGTTTTGGCTTTTGCTTGGACTCAGAGACCATTATTATACTCAGGTTATATAGTTTTTGGAATTCTCATCTTTGCTACTTATTGTCAAATTATAATAAGCTTTCAATTATTTGTGCAAACCAAGAGTTCTTATAATTAAAGTAAATAAAATGACACAAATACAAAATAATAGGATGGACAGGAGCACAAGTAGATTGAAAAAAAAAAAGAATTTTTTTTAAACTTGTTTTTATTTTGTAGTTTTTATAAATTTAACAATAAAAGAAGTTGGTTGAGTGTCCTAGGCTGTGCGCAGACTAAGGGTCCTTAAGATCAAATCCACCCTGGAGTTTAAGAATTTAGTATTTTCTTGTTTTAATTTTTAAAATAATAAAAAACGAAAATGAGCTCCCAATGAGTTGGTAAAGATATCCCAATGTATAACTAAACCTGTTACAGTGCGGGCTAGTCATAGGTTGTCGGCTTTGTCAGCCTGGTCAAAAGTTAGTTCGTGCCCCCTTCTAATAGGGAACATCTTGCAATTAGGTAAAGCTCACTATGACCTTAAAAGGAGATGGCTGAAGCAAGCTGGAGCTCTCCTCATCCTAGCAACCTCAATCTTGTGTCATGATGAGCTAGGCCTAATGGGTGAGGATCTTTTGAGATTAATTTTCTTTGTTGAGCTCCTGATAGGGGCGCAAGTGTATATGCCAATCACGTAATAAAATGTGCGTAAAGTAGAGTGTCGATCTACAGTGAAGGAGGTGAATACTAGTAATAACTCTATACTTGAAAAATAACCTCAAAGATTGCATAATGTGTGTGAAAACAAAAGCAAGTGAAAACAAGAAAATATGGAAGGTAATAGGAGATAAATCAAGGAAGAAAGCAATGTCCGCCCATAGAATCCCTCTAGGGTTATGAGGTACGGGACCATGGTTGTCTAAACATGCAATCCTATTTAACCCGAAAAGTTTCCAAAAATATACAAAACCCTATTTCTCAGCTGAAGTATAACTGAATAAGTGCAGAGCTGATATAGATATCTAAACAATCGCATTAACACTCTATGAAATCTTATTTGGAATGGCAATCTCTTAAGTAAATAATCTCCCCCCAAAAAGAGAAATTACTCTTAATCTGAATACAGAGCAGATCGAAATGCTATTTCTCTTAAAATCTACTCCACATGATAGCAAAGAGTACAGAAACCATCATCAATCCATTCGAAAGGATTGTGGAAAACAAAGTCTCCTAGATACCCTAACTAGAGGTGTACTCACTATCCTCTCAAATTGGGGTAAGTCTATGCTAGGTTGGGATTTCTTTTTATCACATAGCAATGCCAAGTATGTTTGCTAGGGCTTTCGTCTCGTTAGCAATCAAGCATTCATCACACAATTATACTCAAATAGATATGATTGCAAATAAGAAATCAATGAAGAATTAAAGATCCAACAACCAAAGTCAAGAAAATAAACCTTAGAGTTCAACTATGCCCAAACATTTACAAATTAGACATCCATTAATGGAGGGCAAGATACAAATAATGGAGTAAAACATGAAAGCCGTGAAACCCTTTTCTCAATCGCATTGATGAAGAATCACTGGAGAAGCCCTAGGTAAGCTTCCACACACACTACCAAGATGAGCTGTAGAGTCAAATTCCTCTTGAAATTACTCCCTAGGTGCTGGAGATTCGCCTTTTATCTTCCTCAACCTCGCCTCCAAGATTCTTCCCCAAAGAATAGAAAAATAGAATAGAAGATGCCCTAAAAATTCTCATAAGTTCTATTTGTACCCAATTGCTTACGGGATTCTTACGGGCGTAAGGGCTAGGCCGTAAGACCTATCCGTAAGATCTTCTGTTTGTGCTGTAGTCCAGCTTATGGTCGTAAGTGCTGGACCATAAGCTTTACTGTTATGCTCATTGCGACCAGCCTTATGAGCATATGTTGTGATCGTAAGCTCCTTTGGATGATCCTTACCGGCATCCTTACTGGCGTAAGCCTCTCCCATAAGATCCTCTGACTTGGCTCTGAATCCCTCTTACAAGCATAAGCATACCTGCAATGTCTTTTGGAATTGACTTATGACCATAAGGATGATTGTAAGCTACCCGTAAGCTACCCAGTTTGCCTTGTCCTTATTCTCATGATGCCGAGAGAGCTCCAACTTCATCGTTTAAAGTCTGAAATGCTTCCTTTGGCTCTCTCTCATCTTTAAGCGCTACCCTAAACTTATTAATGCACAACACATTATATTTAGCATCCAATTCCTCAATATGGTTCTAATACATGCCAAATGAGCATACAAATTGATATAGAATATATGAATATTGTACACTCATCAGCTCCTAGGAGTGGGCCGAAGCCGTAGAAAGCCTGTCAGCCAAGGGCAAGCTTACCCTAGTGCCTATAACCGTCCTGAAACTATAGGGAGCTCACCAAGTCTTAGTGAGTTTTCGAAGATGGAGAGCTAGCCTCACCAAACCATGAGCCACTTACGTGGCTCTCCAAGATGCAACTTGCTTCGTCATTTAAGGTTGGTAGAGTTTCATGACAAACTCAAGAGATGAGTTGAAGAAAAAGGAAAATCAATAAGAAATAATTTCACACAATTAAGGATATTATAAGAATGGGTTCCAAAATGTAGGGGCTCAAGACTTTTAGGTACTTTAAAAATTTCCAAAAAATCATTGGGTTATTTTCTCCAAAAATATGTATCGTTTTGTTTTGTTTTATTTTTTTTTTTTATGGTTTCCCTTACTGTGGATAACTATTCTTGAATCATTATGAGTGGAAGATGAGTTGCTTGACTATTAACTTCCCACATAGCACGCCACAAGAAAAATATATTCCCCATTTAAAAAATAAAACTAGCTTGTTTTCAATACATACCTCTAAGAGTAACATCACCATGACCTTTTATTTTTCTTATTCTTGAAATTTGGTTTTGACATTTACATTATAATATAATTAATTTTTTTTAACATAAATAAACTAAAATTTTATTAAAAAGCCTAGAGAGTCAAAAAAAAAAAAAGAAAATTTTTAGAACGGATCACTACAATGCTCTCTTAGACCACCATGCCTACTAAAAGTGGGAAAGGGTAATAAAAGGATAAGAAAAAGAACAACAAACATTGTCAAGAGACACCACTAACATGAATGGAAAAGGATTAGATGCATTTAAAAAGTGATGAATTAAAATATAAAAATAGAAAATATAATGGGGAAAATTTTTTAGAAAAAGACCCACTAAAGATGCGAGTGCAAGACTAGTCTTCATAGGCTTGGGAATCTCTAAATTGCTAGAGATGCAAGTGCAAGACTAGTCTTCGATTCATAGGCTTGGGAATCTCTTAATTAGAGAAATTTGTTGAAATATCTAATAAAAAAGAAACAATCACAATTCCAACAATCATACATTGATTTTCTCTTTGATTATTATCAAAATCAATTATATGTTTTTTGTTGGATTTTTGTACCTCCAGAAGTGAAAAAAACCAAGCTATAGACCTTAGTCCCAATAATCAAACAAAACATTCATTTATTTTGATGGATAGTTCTCCGGTTTGAACCACAATTCCAGGTTACCTCCCCAGTTAAGGGAAACATTACTAATGCAGTTTAATCTTGTCTGGTGCTTATTTTAATTGCTTGTGTTCTCTCAGTTATGATAGTAAGATTTCCATTCCTTGTTGTTTTCCATTTGGTTTTTCCCTTTCTATTCTCTAGCTTACTCTTTACAATGGTGGACTGTTGTGTCTTTTGCTCCCTGTCTCCCTTTTCTTTGTTTTAGGTATGTAGTCTTGCTTTTATTCTTATTTCTATTTTTCTAGTTATATAAATAATGGTCTATATATTTTTACAAAAATTCAAGGAAAGTGCCATATATTTATTTAATCAATATTATTAATGTTTTGTTATTTATTGAAAAGAATGGGGTTTAGTGTTCATTGGGTCTCCTGTGATTCCCTCTCTTCAGAATTGCATGGTAGGGGAATTTATTAGTTCACTTTTGGGTTTGAAAATTTTTTTTGGTGAGCACGTGCTAGGACCCAAATTGTCTCATGTAATATTTGGTTAAGTTAATAAATCTCTAGGGAATCGATAAACTTTTATAACTGGTGTACCACCGTACCTATATATTCTTAACCACTCTTTTGTAATGCACCACTTATACCATTCCCCAAAATAAATAAATAAATAAATAAATAACTAATTGGGTAGAGAACGCGAAGTGGTTGAAACCAAGAATTCTGATAACTAGTTTGACGCATTCAAATTTAAAATAAAATAAACATTTGCATGATATTAAATTAGCCAGGTAAATATACTGACATTTTTGGCAATCTGAGTAGACCTATGTCGTCTTCTGGTGGACTCTTTCCTCTCAGCTGTGTTTCCCTCCTGTTTTTCCTCTTTTTTTCTCTATTTGGTTTTGTTGGTTGTCTTAGGAGTGTAACATCTCTTTTTTTTGACAAGAGGAACAGACAGCCCAAAAGCCCTACTAAACCGTCAGGGGCGTGCACAAGCCTCGGTGGAGCAAGTGGGGGTGGGGCCTGCACACATATGGAATATCGACCCGTATGCCAGATTCCCAACGCCTATCTTCATCGTGTTAGTGTCGATTGTCACCCCTACGATCTTGCCCTCCACGTCGCCCTGCCAGGGCAATGTCAGCAAAGTAGCCATTGTCTTCCTCAATGGTGCATTCGCTTCCACTTTCGGAGGCACGCCTTTGATTGATGCTACACATCATTTGGGTAATCCGTTCAGTCAGCTCCTCCATCATCTGCTCTACCCCGACGGTCTAAGAGGTGGCCAACTCACTGCTCAAATATAGCATCGTCCTCATGATCATAGATCTCCTCCATCTTTTGCGTAGGGCGACCCACATCTCGTCCTCTTGGTGGCATGATCGATTCGACTCTGGTACTAAATTGATGCAGCGGTATATTTGAGATCGTTGATTCGCGCACGAATACCCGATAACAAGCCTTCTAACACCTGTTGATCAACGATAACCAGGATTGGGAAAGAGTAAAATCTTATTACTCAAGAAAATGATGATCACAAAACTGATTTTCTCTTGCCCGTAAGCTTACAATAAATAGGCAAAAATAGTAATACGAAAGGAGATAATTTGAAAATTTACAAAAAATAGTAAATTCTCAAATATCAGTAAGAAATAAAAGGTTTAACAAAATAAAGACTATTGCCACAAACGGTTTACAAATCAGAGATTTCTAGCATAATATATAATCAAATCAAATCTTTCCTAAAATGGCAAAATTGTTATTTTAGAGGCCAAAATGATGGAATTCGGCCGAAAACTAGCTTGCTTCTCAATTTGTGAGACCCTTGAAAACCAAAAACCAACTGCTTGAAAAATTACCAGAATACCCTTGTTAGGCCATGCCCCATTTGTCTAGAAAGACACTGGCTTGCTCCTCAATACGCCCCGCATCATATATACATATACGTTATACATAAAGGAATATTACTCTAACACACCCCCTCAAACTCATGGTGGGTCGTAAACAGAGAGTTTGTCAACTAAAAACTGAAATCGAGCTACAGTATGTGCCTTAGTGAAAAAATCAGCAAGCTGCTTTGAAGAGGTAACATACGGAAGAAGAATACTACCAGCAAGATAATGATGATGAACAAAGTGAAGAGAAATCTCAAGATGCTTCGTGAGCTCATGAAACACAGGATTGGAAGCAATTTTGATGGTACTCTAGTTATCACAAAAGATAGGAGTGGGGGCAAATGTGGAGACACCAAAGTCCATCAAAATCTGGCGTAACCAAAGAACTTCCTTAGCAGTGGATGACATATAGCACCATACTCAGCCTTAGTAGTGGAAAGAACAACATTGGATTGTTTCTTGCTTTTCTAAGAGATAAGTGGATCTCCAAGAAAAATGCAGAAACTAGTAGTAGATCTCTGATCAGTAGCATCGCCTGCCAAATCAACATCACAGTATTCATGAAACTCAATTGAGGGCATGGCAAAAAAAAGTAGAGATTGAGTGATAGTGCCATGGAGGAAACGAAGAACCCGTAGAAGTGCAACATAATGAGTAGATTGAGGAGCACTGACAAACTGGCTAAGAACGCGACCAGCATACGCAATATCAGGCTGAGTGATTGTCAGATAAACAAGAGCACCCATAAAAAGCTCGATAGTAGCCAGGATTAGTCAACAGCTCACTATCAAAAGAGAAGAGACGATGATGGAACTCAATAGGAGTAGAGGCAGTACGGAGATCAGTGACGCCATCTTATTGAAAAATATAAAAAATGTACTTTTGTTGAGATACCAAGTAACCTCGAAGAGAATAATAGACCTCAAGACCAAAAAGTATGGAAGAGGTCCAAGGTCTTTCATCTAAAACTTGGTGTGTAATCATTGTTTCAGACAAAGAATAGTATTAGCATCATCACTAGAAATAACCATATCGTCAACATAAAGAAGAAGAATAGTGAGGCCTCGAGGAGTCTACCGAGTGAAAAGAGCATAATCATGAGAGCTCTCGGTGAAACCAAGAGCAAGAACTACACTATAAAAATGCTCAAACCAAGAGCAGGAGCTTGTTTGAGTCCATAAATAGCCCGACAAACATGACAGACATGCTAAGGAGGATGAGAGAAACCAGGAGAAGTCATATAAATATCCTCAAAAAGATCCCCATGTAAGAAGGTATTGATCACATCTAACTGATGAAGTGGCTAGTGACAAGCAGCTGCAATAACAAAAAGAAGATGAACAGTAGTCAACTTGGCCACAGGAATAAATGTCTCCTCATAGTCAATGCTATATTCTTGAGTAAAACCACGAGTAACAAGATGCGTCTTGTGGCACTCAATGCTACCATCAGCTTGGGTCTTTCCCTGATAGACCCACCGATAGCTGATAGGAGTAACATCAAAAGGAAATGGAATAAGCTCCCATATATACATACACTGAAGGGCATCGAGTTCCTTCGTCCTAACCTGCTGTAATGGGATAACTCATGATAAGATTGCGGCTCAAAATGGGAGTGAAAATGCAAATTGGGTAGGAGGACGACGAATGGTATTTGGGTAACGACGGGAGACATTAGGAGCATCTTTAGGAGGGGGTGAGCTGGCGGGGTGAGAAGGCGAATCACTAGAACCATCAATGCACCTGAGGATGGAGGAATAGAAGAAGTATCAGTTGAGACTGGCAGAGGAGGCACAAAATTGGTAATAATGGTGGAACCCGAAATAATAACTGAAGGGAAGGAAGACGATGCACTAGAGGAAGACTAAAGAAAAGAAAGATTCAGAGAAGATGAAGAACATTAAGGTGTGCCTTCTGGAAAGGCTACGTGACGGGAAATATGAAGACAGTGAGATAGAGGATCATAGCAGTGATAGCCCTTGTGTTCAGACCTATAGTCTATAAAAATGCACATGTTGGAATGAGGAGAGAGTTTGGTTCACTCAACAGTAGGTAAATGGACAAAACAAGCGCAACCAAAAGTGCAAAGGTGACCATAAGAGGGGGTGACACCAGAAAAAATGGGGGAAGAAGTTCTATTGATGAGATAGATTGAGGTAAAAATAGCCTCAGTCCAAAAAGTTTGAGGGGCAGTAGAAGAAAATAGAAAGATAAAGTAGTTTCCAAGATGTGATGATTCTTGCGCTTAGCAACACTATTTTGAGCAGGTGTGTGAGGACATGATTGCTAAGCCAGAGTGCCATGAGTAGAGAGTAACTCTGGAAAGCATGTAGAGAGATACTCACATGCCCCATCAGATCGAGCAAAAGACCTTAATGCGTTTACCGAACTGAGTATATATCACTTATGAAAATTGAGAATAAATGGCAAAAACCTCAGATCAAGAACGCAGCAGGTAAAGCTAGGTATAACGGGAGAAATCATCAATAAAGCTGATATAGTAGAAGAAACCACCAAGAGATGAGAGTGGGGTTGGGCCCGAAACATCCTAGTGAATAAGGTCAAAAGAAGATTCTGAAAGAGATTCACTGGAGGAGAAGGTAAGAAATGTATGCTTAGCTTGCTTACAACCTATACATGGAGGTAAAATAGTAGTAGGAACAGAACCAAGACTACCTGAAACTGTTAAGAGTCTCAGGCGAGCATTGGACAAGTGACTAAGATGATTATGATAACGATCGAGAGAACACACAGATTCAACAATGGCAGAAGAATAAAGAGTTGGAGGATGAAGATGGTCTTAATGATAAAGTCCACCAATTCTCCGCCCGGTTTTAATCCTTTTACCTGTAAGATTATCCTGCACAAAACAAACAGAACAAGAAAAGGTTACTATAAGACCATGATCAGTAAGTTAGCTAACCATAAGGTTGAGAGCTAAGCTAGGAACATAATAGTAATCAGGAATGTTAAATGAAGTGGACTGAATACAATCGCACTGTGTGATAGGGTGAAGGCTCCCATCAATAGTGCGAACACTGGAAAGTGGGGAGGGGTAGATATAGAAACTAGGCTAGAGGCATCCACAGTCATATGATGAGTGGTACTAGAGTATAAAATCTAGGAGGAGGAAGACATACCAGAGACAATAGACATAACCGAGGGAGTACTGGACTACATAGCATGCTGCATAACATGTATCTTCTTCGTAAGCTGAGCAACTTGAGAGAATAGATCAGCAGAAAAATCAGGAGCTAAGACTGAAGCATCATAGGAAGATGGAGAGATAACAAAAGAAGAAGACAGAGGGCGAGACTGTTGCTCATGCTGTTGCTAAATCTTAGGACATTGACGCTTCATATGTCCAGAACACTTGCAGTAACGGTACATGATAAAGAATCTCAGAGAAGATGAAGAGGATGCCATGTATTTTTTAAAACAATATTGTAGAGATAATGTGGAAACACTATAAAAGTACTATGCATGATACTATAAAAAACAGTGCTCTATCACTGATTGTAGCAATATTGTAGATAGTGGAGAATCTTTGTACTCCACAAGTAAGTGTCTTGTCAGGTTCTTGTCGTAGCCTATTGTAAAACCTTGGGCTTGAGTGGTTTTAGCCTATGGTTTTGTAAGTGGTTTTGAGTCCCTTGGAGTCTATATAAGGCTCCTTAGTGTTTGTAATTATCCTTGACCAATTGGATGACCAACCCTTGTGATCAGTAAATAAATCCTATCTTCTGAAAACTCTTCTATCTCTCTCATTCTATATAAGCTTTCGATCCTAACTTTTACTTCACTTTGTTCTCTAGACCCTTCACCGGAGTTCATCACCAACGGAGAGTTCAAAGTAAATTCAAAAAGGCATCCCAAGACTACTGTGGTACCAAAGTTATGGTTTCTTCCATCAAGAACAAGGTAATATTCAACATGTACGAGTAAACCTTTAATAGGGTCCCCAACATGTAGACAATAAGCTTTAGCTTGGTTATATGACTTTTATTGATACATAAACTCTATTAAAAAAGAAAAAAAATTTGAAAAATGAAACTTGAAATGATCTTTGATATGGAAAGAGTTAATATGATTGGCATATGTTGATAAGATGAACTGGGGAGCACCAATAAGTACCGACCATAGGACAGAGATCCATTTAGGGAAAAAGAGTGTGGAGGTAAGTCTTAACTCTGAAAACTGGAATGATTGTCTCTCATATTAAGGATATTCATGATGCTTGGTCCCTAAGACAGCTTAGACTGTTCTTATATCAAGATAAGTAAAACTTAATAATTTAAATAATAATAATAATAATAATAATAATAATAATAATAAATTTCAATAAGCATGGATCAATTAAAGTTGTTAGCTAAGTTAAATCTTCTGTCATATTACATGTTGTGGATTTTGTTTGCTTATAAGAACTCTTTCTTTTTTTTTACTTGTTGAAGTTTTATTTTAGTTCAAGTAGTATTTATATTTTATTTCATCAAATTAGTATTTAGCAAAACAGTATTTAAATTTTATTTCAGTATTTAGTAAAGTTTATGTACAATTGCAAAAATATTTAATGCTTATGGTTGAAGTAAACAAAGTAATCAAAGTTGTATTTAATCAATTGGTATTTAATTTTCTAGTAGTATGTATTATTTATTAATATCAATTATTTGTAAAATAGTAGAACTATTATTTATAATACTAGTATGTATTTTTGTTATTGCTGCTATTTTAATTAACTGTCTAATAATCCTAAGAAAAATTAGTATAACTTTCAAATGAAAAATTTTAAATAAAATGAAAAAATAATTTTCAAGATATTAAAAGATTAAAAATTAGCAATGCAAATTCTAGAAGTAATATTAACAGAATAAGTAAAGATAGTGGATGCAAAAATAGATCCAATCCTTACAAAATTAAATAATCTAGAAACACAATTATTAAAATTAGAAATTATCTTATACAATCTAGATTATGTGAAAAATAGTATAAAAGATAAAGAAAATCACAAAATTGAGATAGATAAATTATGAAATATAGTAAAAAAGAATCTAAATATGATCAAATTAAAAAATCAGAAAACCAGTAACTCCTTTTAAAATAAGGACTAAAGAAGAATTATCAAAACCACCAGACTATAGATTAAAATTTTCAAGAAATGAAGCACTTAATTGAAATTATGGAATATTATAAAATAGAACTAATAAAAAAAAGATATTTCCATTTAGAAAATGAATCAAATCTACATACCATAAAAGATAAAATAACATATCAAAAGTATCCGTGGCTTAATGAAGTAGAAGACTATTTAATAGAAAAGATAAAAATCATCTAAAATGGACTAGAAAAAGAAAGAGAGTAATTAAAAAATTGGAAAGTAAAATTATCAGAAAAGTTTGATGAAATAGAAACAAAATATGTCTAAAGAAAATATAGAAAATTCATAACATAAAACTATTATAAAAAGTATAGATAACATTACAAGATTTTCTTTCCTAAATCATATCAGATATACTAGTCAAATTAATAAACATCAAAAAAGGAAAGAAGTAACACATACAATTAAAGAACAACAAGGTAAGGCAAGAAATATAAATATCAAATTAATCCCTAGAGAAGAATTATATAAATTTGGAATATTTGAATTAAAAACAAAAATATATGATCATTATGATGAAATAGTTATATGTTGTACAAGTGATGACAAACAAATAATATTAGATTTAATCATAGAAGAATTACATCATAAAATAATATCATCATATTATACTTTAATCCATCTAAGCATAATAATGCTATGAGTAATAGGTTTACCTAGAAAAGGATTGAGAACAAAAATTTTAGTAAGTTTAGTAGACATAAGGCAAATTAAAAACATGACTAAAGCAACCATAGGATCCATAGAAGTAGATATGAATTGTAATCGTCCAGTAACAATCTACATGACTCCAAACTTCTTAATTCCTTTAGAAACATTCTATAAATACATAAAAATAGTAGTAAACTCCAAAGGATATAATATGATTCCAAATGCAGCAAATCTTTTAATAAGAAAAACATTTATAGGACAATTAACAAACAGTTGTAGGGTAAAATATATATTAACACCCAAAAAGGTAAAATCTTTCTTAGAAAATCAAGGATTAAAAGAAATAGAAGGAAATATTATTCTTCAGAAGCATTAGAGGAAAGTGAATGGAGTATAAAACTTATAGAAATCATAACTACAAGTAGACCAAGTAATGCAGAATTTTATGAAAATACTAATGGCAGTACTAGTCTAAGAATGGTAGATTATAAAAATAAAGGAATATGATAGAAAAACTTCAAGAGTAAAATGGACCTAATAAAACACAATGAATCAAGAATTAATTGAAATACAACCAAAACCGTTAAGAAAATATTTAGGTATGATAAATACAAATATAACAGATCAAATAAAATACAAAAAAGCAATTTGGTTAATAAGTGTTAGAGATTATATAGTAATGAAAAAAAGCTTATCAACAAAGTTCAGAAACATTAATAGAAGTTAGATCAGTAAAATATGATAATCAAGGAAATTGGATATGGATATCAAAATGGATACCAAGAAAAGAATTACATCCTTTAGAACATCAACAAAGAATGATTAGATTAAATAAGCGGAAAAAATCGTTAGATCAATATCAATCCATAGAAGTTTGTTATACATGAAAAACTTAATAGATTCAACAGACATAACATTAATTGATAATCTTATAAATAACTTAATAAAATGTACATTAAGAAAGAATAAAAATTTAAAAGTGAAAATAAAGGTAGACAATGTCTTTGGTTAAGAGGAGTCAAAAGATATATAATAAAAAGAGATCAAATTCATCACCAAGCGGAATCACTTATAAAAGTAAGAACTAAAACAAAAGGAAAAGATGAACAAGGTAAATCTATTTGGAAATCAACATAAATGAAATATAAAGATTTTCATCAAGAAGAGTATCTTAGATACCAAAGAAGAAAATGGTATTACATATCAAGTCTAAGAAATGAATATGATTCAATAGAAAGTTGTCATGATTAAAAGGGAAGAAATAATTGAAAAATTATATCTAGGATATGACTGGACAGTAGATTTTGAAGAATTACCAGAAGATATAGATGATGTAAATTTCTTAATAGAATGTAGATATGATCATTATAATTATCCTACAAAATTAAAAGAAGAAACTTATATAATAGAAGAAATCAATAAAATAGAAGAAACTTATATAATGGAAGAAATCAATAATGTAAAAGATGAAGAATATCAAGAAATTGTTAGACAATTAGAAGAAATTGATATAGAAGAAATGAATGTAGAATCAAGAGCAAGTAATAATAATCAAGATAATCAAAGAGCAGAAAATTCAAATACTAGAACAATAGGAACACCAACAACAATTGAAAGAACTAGTAGAACAACACAACCTTTACAATTTTCATCGCAACATAATTTTACTTCAAATAATTATTATGAACAAAATTTTAGGACAAACAAAGGAAAACTAGACCCCTTAGAAGTTATAAAAACAATGGCAAAACAAAACCAATAGAGGCAGTATGTTAGTATTAAGTACATTTCATCCTCAAAAATGGCCTGAATTAATAGATAGATGGGAATCAAATGCCATAAATGCACTAAAAAGAATACCTCATACATTAGACTCAATTGGAATAACAAATTTTATTGAAAATCTTTTAGGAACTACTACAAGAGATTTACTAAATAGTTGGAAATTTAATTATGCAGAAGAATGCCAATACATGGTACAAATGACAGATAATGCTTATAATGTAACAGGTCAAATTAGACAAGTCATATTGGGAACCAATCCATAAAGAGGAGATACATTATTACAAGATATTGCAGCCAGAGATTTAGAAAGATTCCAGAATTTTGGTGAAATAATACAGTTTAGTCAAGCATATATCATCTTAGTAGCTAAAACCGAAAGAGCATTTACAAATAATGAATTAACTAAAATATGGTTTAATAAACTCCCTAAACCTTTAGGAGATATCATTCTAAAAAATTTGATTGATAGAGGACATGAAAATTTAGCTGGAATAGGGCCAGCAATAATGTTCACATTTAATTATTTAAAAGATAAATGTTTAGAAACTGAAGCAAATAGACAAATTTCAAATTACAGTTATTGTAGTAAAATTTATGTACCAGTGGTTTTTTTTTTAAAACATAAAGGACTTAAAAGAAGCCAATATTTTTAAAAAGGAAGATCTAAACCAAATCATGTTAAAAAATTCAAAACATATAAATCACTAGGAAAATGTAAATGTTATCTTTGTGGTATAGAAGGACATTATGCTAGACAATGCAAAAATCCACAAGTTAAGAAAGAAAGATTGAATTTGTATCAAAATCTAGAAATCCATGATGAAATAGTCATAGTAAGTATTGACAACAATGATAGTGAAAATGATAGTGATGTGTGTAGCATATTTGATGGAAATGAAGGACTAAACTTTTTCGCTGAAGACTTAATAGATTTTCATGATATAAGTTGACTAAGCAAACATATAATCTTGATATAAATCCTAAATATTTATTTGAACAATATAATCAAGTAGAAGATTTTGGAAAATGTATACATGAATTTGAACCATTTAAAATGAACTTTAAATCAAAAGTGATAAATATTTCAGTTTCCATATAACAAGCCATAGAGCAACTTGTAAAAATTTGAATTATCTTTATGCCAAAAATGTGTCTCGGAACTTTATAATTTTAATTTTGAAGAACAAAAAATACAAAGATCCAATAGCATGCCAAATAAAGATAAGGAAATAAACAATTATTAAAAAGAATAAAAACTTTAGAGGAAGAAATGAGTAAGTTACAAGAAGAATTAAAAAATATAAAATACATAAAATATAAAGGGAAAGGCATAATAATTCAAGAACTAGAAAATAATGCCTACAAAAAGAAACAGAGAAACAGATGAAGAGAATCCTAATGAATTAGAAAAGATGATTAAAGATTTAAAAGAATTTAAAGATAATATAATATTAAAGTATCCAATCTCTCATTCTAGAAGTAAAATAGTTGATTGTCTACAAAGTATAATAGATCTTATTACAAAATGAAAAACAAGAATTAATGGAGAAGTTAGTGAATTAAGGAGAAAAAAATTAACAATGTCTAAAAAAATTACAAAAATAGAAAAAGATATAAAATGAATCCAAGATATTTTAAGACAATTGGAAATTGATAATTATTTAAAGCAACAAGAACCCATGGTTTGTCCATCCTTGATGGTAGAAATGGAAACTGCACAGCCACTAGAATCCTGTCTATTCTTATCACTGTGGGAATCATGAAACCTGAGCCTTACCCATAGTTTGTCCATACGTGTTAGAGAAAACTGTGACTGCAAAACAAGCAGGGTTATTCACATTTTCTTTAATTGTGGGAACTATGTAACCAAGTCCCTTGTAGTAATCGAAGACAAAGGTTTGTTCATCAGAATAATAACAGCTGTGGCTACAAAACCAATAGGTTCATATGTGCCTCTTATTATGGTGAAAACCTAGCTATCTTCAAAACCCAAATATATACAAGGTAAGTAGCCTCATAATTAAACTAACAAGTTTAATTTTTATGCAGAAATGGTGGGAAAATGTTTTTATAACCATTAATCCTCTCTAGGATCCCAATTAAATCTTCCCACATTTCCACCAACCTCAGCCTTGAGATTTAGAACCCAAGCAAATCTAAACCTCCAACAACATGTCATCCTTGATAACCTTTGGGCCAACATACATGAACCAAAAAATCTCATTCCTTTACTACACTCTTTAGCCAAATTTTTCCATGAAACTAATGAAAAATCCCAAAATCCCCCACTTCAACCATTATTGGAAAAACCTAGCATTAAATTTTTCTTAAAACCTCAAATTCGAGACTATATGGTTGAACAATAAAAAAAAATCAAAACCTTGAAAACAGAAGTTGCTCAAAAACTAAAGAAGCAATGAAAATTCAAGCTCAACTGCAAGAAATCACTAAAGAAGCAGAAGAAATGAAGAAAGTCATGATAGAAGAAAGAAAACAAAGAATGAAAAAATTGGAATTAATTCCAATACCCGTTGAAGAAGCCAAGCAAATCATAGTTAAAAAAGTGATGACATCCCAGTATGAGCAATTCATATCTGAGCAAGAAGTACTAAGATAGTTGGAAAAAGAAGTCTTTCCTACAGGATTCGCAATAGCAGGAAATGTATTCAGAGAACTAGCCCATAAAGATGTAGGGTGCCATTGTGAAGAAAGATTCATAGTATTAAAATGCTCCTTGGATATGTATCAATGGAGAAATCAATAAATCAATGGTGTTCAGATGAAAGCAATAAATCTTTTTTGACATGGATATCTGGCTGGAATAATGCTAACAAGTCTAAAGCAAGCAAATTTTCAGAATGAATACTGGCAACTGATTCATTTGCTTCACAAATTCTTCAAAGCTCTTGGGCTACATTTAGACCGGTATGTTAATTTACAACTAAATTCCATCCCTCCTTGTTATGATGAAGGATATCCTGATGAAGCAAGGCACCATATCAAGATAAATTTTCTTTGCCACTATAAACCTAATCAAGAAATGATAAATCCTATCATAGTAGAAGACATGATCGTCCTAGGAAATGTCAAAAAAAGATGAAGGTATGGCGAGCATGTGCAATTTCTACTGATTGGAAGAGGACATGCCCTACTATTTTTGATAATCAAAGATGCTAGATGGTGCTGGAAACAAAAGTAATGAAGGTATATGTTGACCAATACATGTTTCCCATGTACTGCCCATTTCCAAATTTAATTTCATAAATGCCAGCTGCCGAGCATCATATGAAGAAGATTTATGCATGGGCAAGAGAATATCAATTTGGAGATTATTCCCGATTAAGCACATCCTTTGATGCATTAATGATCCCAAGTCTAGAAGGATCTCCTGAAGGCTTAGATGACATTGCTGAACAAAATTTAGACAACATGATGGAAGTATAAGAAGCAAGCCAAGGATTTTACTAGAAGAATCACCATCCCAATCTTCTGGAGGATTAAAGCGATATTTGTTTATAGTGTGTAAAAAGGGGCAAATGTTTATTTTTTAGTATATAAAATAAGCAAGGTTTGGTTTCTTAGTGTGTAAAATAGGCTTGTAACTGTAGCAGTACTGTAGATAGTGGAGAATCTTTGTACTCTACAAGTAAGTGTATTGTCAGGATCTTGCCATAGCCTTGTTGTAAAACTTTGGGCTTGAGTGGTTTTAGCCCATGGTTTTGTAAGTGGTTTTGAGTCCCTTGGAGTGTATATAAGGCTCCTTGGTGTTTGTAAGCATCCATGACCAATTGGATGACCAACCCTTATGATCAATAAATAAATCCTTTTTTCCTTAAAACTCTTCCATCACTCTCTCATTCTCTATAAGCGTCCAACCCTAACCTTTATTTCACTGTGTTCTCTAGGCCCTTCATCGGAGTTCATCAAGAATGGAGAGTTCAAACTAAGTTCAAAGGCATCTTAATGCTTTGTCACTATAGGAAATAGTAGAAAATAGTGCTATGTTATTGTAGGAAACAGTGCTATGTTACTGTAGGAAATAGTAGAAAATAGTGCTCTATCATTGTATATATCATTGTAGCTATCATTGCAGTTGATTTTTTCAATATATATATATATATATATATTTAAAAAGTAGTCACCATTGATGCTTTATCTGCCGTTATCAAGCTTTGTGGCTCATTATGAATGCCATTTGATGAAGCTTTATCTACCATTTGTGTGTCTGCCATTAATTAAATCAATTATCACTATCAATCTTGGTCTACCATTTGTGTATGTCTGGCATTAATTATGGCTGCCATCACTAGTGTGGTAATGGCAGGATGGAGCTGGTGGCTATTTTGGCAGTTTAGGTGGTGGTGGCTTTGGTGTTTACTGGAGGTAGCTACCACAATGATTAGTATAGGAGCAACCTTGGTAACTCAGCTTTTGAGATATACAATCAAAATGAACTTGATGATGATTTCAAGGATGACAGTGATGAACTAGAGGAAGATGAGTGGTTCTTCATGAGGCTTTGGGCCAGATTTGGAGGGCCTGCTCGGGAAAGCCGGTGTGGTGGGAGCAGGGAGTTGGTGCTATGCACGTCTGCCAGGAGAAGATAGACATATTTGGCTAAGTATGGAGAGATCCGACAAAGGAAAGTCAAATCTAGTGAGGAGAAGACAAAACTAGTGAAGAGAAAGCAAATTCAGTGAGGAGAAAACAAAACCGGGAAAAAGGTACAGAGTCGGCGAAAGTCTAAGAAAAATTCGGTGAAGTGAAGGGATGGTCGGAGCTTTATCGGTCAAAGAAAGAGATGCCGAAAAAAAACCTTCTTTGATACCATGTAAGGAAATGTGAGAGAAGAAAACTGTCATTCATCCGGGCAACATCCCAGTAAATAGATACAAGAGTATGTAAGAGTATGCATGTATAGGGTGATAAAATGTATATATAAATATATGTTATACATAAAGGAATTCTACTCTAACAATGATGATGGTGACAATGGGGATGAAGATGGCGTTCTGGATGAAAATCAGAATTCGAATGCCCCTTCATGCACCCACCTCTTCCAATGTCTTCGATCCCTTCTCAACAAAGTTTTTTTAGTCGACGAGATCTTTGCACACTGTGATACCTTTGATCAAAGGGGAAGGTAAAAGAGTGATGAGATTATGGCTGAGTTAGCACAAAAATTGTTTGAGAATGAGGAAAACAAAGAGAAGAATCGTAGATGGTCTAAGCTATATGGCAATTATGGTTTTTTAAATATGGAATTTGAATTGGGTCCTTTATTTTAATTATAATGATCGATTCCCTAACTTGTTAGGCTAACTAGTTAGACTTTACTATCGCTAGAAATTCATTCCTTAGGCAGTCAGTTAATCATTTAATCAGGATTTAACTGATTCAATCTGATTTTCTTGTATGCCCATATATTTTTGCTCATGTGATACATATAAGGATACATATCTTATAAGATAGTCATTTTAATTTTTAGTATTGAATTTTAATTTATATTATTTTGTGATGAGTGTACATTTTTCATTTATTTCATAACTAATAATGTGGAATTCAATGCTAAATATCGTGTGTTTTGCATTAACAGGCTTAGGGTAGTGCTTAAAGGCAAGGGAGATCCAAAAGAAGCAATTTAGATAAAAAATGATGAAGTTGGAGCTCTATCGGCATTATTAGAACATGGACAAGGCTAACTGGGTAGCTTACGGGTAGCTTACGATCAGCCTTACGGCCATAAGTATAGTCTAGAAGACCTTATAGGCATGCTTATGCCCGTAAGGAGGATTCAGAGTCAATTCAGAAGACCTTATGTGCAAGGCTTATACCCATAAGGAAAATCCAGAGGAGCTTAAGACCACAGTGTATGCCCATAAGGGTAGTCATGAGAAACAGAAAGTGAGGCATACGATCCAGCATTTACGGTCGTAAGAGTGACCGTAATGAAATTAGAAGACCTTATGGATAGGGCTTATGACCGTAAGTTGTCCCATAAGGCTCACAATAATCTTTCCCAACTTCCTTACGGCCTAGTCCTTACGTCCGTAAGCAGTCGGGTATAAATTGAAGTTAAGAGGATTTTTAGGGCATCATCTATTTTATCTCTCTATTCTTTGGGGTTGATTCTTGGAGGTTAGATTGAGGAAGAAAAGGGCCAAATCGTCAGCACCTTAGGGAAGAATTGAAGACGGATTTCGAATGGCATTCAAAGGGATTGGAGATTGTAGCCGTCAAGCTCACCTTGGCGACATGCGGAGATTCTACCTAGGTAACTCTCCATCCTATGAATTGACAAGGGGGTTTTCATGGATCCCATCTTTGTTTCTTGAATGCTTGCCTTCCATTAATGGAGGACTAATTTGTAGATGTTCGAGCTTAGTTGAACTCTAGGGTTTATTTTTATGACTTTGGTTGATGAATCTTTGATGCTTTAATTGATTTCATAGTTGTAATCATATCTACTTAAATCTAATTGTGTGTTTGAATGGTTGGTTGCTAATGAGGTAAAACCCTAGCTATCATGTTTGATGTGCTACGTGATGAGTAAAAATACCCACTTAGCATAGACATGCTGAGATTAGATAGAATTGTGAGTAAGCCTAGGTATAGGGTACTTTGGAGACTCCGTTTTCCTCAATTCTCCCGAGTGAGTTATTGACAATCTCCGTGTTCTTTGCAATCATGTGGAGTGGATTTTAGGGGAAATTATATTTCTGCTCTATATTCAGATTAGGGGTAAGCTCTCTCTTTGAGGGAGATTATCTACTTAAGATATTGTCATTAGCTCACAGTGAGGTTTCATAGAGTGTTAATGCGATTGTGTAGATGTCTATATCAGCTCTACACCTATTCAGTTACTCTTCACCTGAGAAATTGGGGTTTCGTATAATTCTGAAAACCTCAAGAGATTGTCATTAGCTCATAGTGAGGTTTCATAGAGTGTTAATGAAATTATGTGGATGCCTATATCAGCTCTACACCTATTCAGTTACTCTTTGCCTGAGAAATTAGGGTTTAGTATAATTATGAAAATCTCTTGATTCAAGTAGGATTGCATATTTATACGACCATTGTCTTGTACCTAATACCCCTAGAGGGATACTATGCCCGGACATCATTCTCTTCCTTGAATTCTTCCCTGTACTTAACAGCTTTTTTGTGGTTTTGTTTTCACACACTTCACGTAGTTCATTAGGATAATTTTCGGATTTAGATTTATTACTAGTATTTACTTCCTTTCCTGTGGATTGACACTCTGCATTCAAGCACACTTTATTACGTGATTGACTGGTACACTTGAGTGCATCCCTATCATTTTGGTCACCCAATTTGAATTTGTGTTCACTGGATTTGACATGCTAATAGCAATTTACTGCATCATCTGCATGGGCAGACATGACATATCATCAAAAAGAACCATGCGGCTAATCTTATTGACACATTACACTCCATTTCAGCCCTTTTAAACTATTCTTTGATGAAGTGCCATGTTCATGTATGCAAATGGCAAGGTGAACTGGTGTTGACATAGTAAATTCGATGAACATGTCATCAAATTTTCTCTGGAATTCTTTTGGCACTCTTTTGACAAACATAAATTAGAATTAAATAGTGAAAGTGATATAAATTAAAAATCAATCCTCAAAAAATAAATGATTGTATAGTACCCACCCAAAAAAATTAACACGACAATGTAACCTAAAAGCTATTCTCACATAATATATATAGAGACATCAAAAGTATTTTAATATGTTCATTCATGTTAACATTTATTCAAAAGGGTTTACCTAGATTGGGTTTTGATCATGTGCCAATTCAACTGGAGGTTGTGCATCACATGTCCAATCTGAGACCCTTCAAGTTTGAGTTGGTCTGGACCACTGCATATGGGTTTAAAGAGTTAGTTTATCAATAGTGGTCAGAGTCTTCTCCCTTGGGGTGTGGTGCCTTTACCATTGCTAAAAAGTTGTCAATGTTAAAGGGGAACTTGAGGAAGTGGGTGAAATTTAATTTTGGTTCTATTAAGCTTCGAAAGCTGGCTTTTCTGCAAGAGCTGGAAGAGGTGGACATTACTAAGGATTCTAGATGTCTATCCTCTTCCGAATTGCAACAAGAGTTGATGTTGTTGGAGAGCCTAGGTGAGATTAGAAACAAAAAGTAGATTTATTGGAAGCAAAGATCTCCATTCCAATAGTTAAGAAAAGATTATTAGAATATGAAATTCTTTCATGCGGTAGCAAATGGACGTAAAAATAGGAACTTTATGCCTTATATTAGAAAAGATAGTGCTCAGATCGAGGACCCACGTGATTTGGGGAATGCTTTCGCCACTCATTTCCAACACATCTTTGGTCAAAAGAGAGAGTCTAGATTCAAAGTGGATTTCAAGAAGCTGTTTGCTTTCAAGCCTCATGTTGACCTAACTCAGCTGAAGAGACCTTTCACATTAAAGGAGCTCAAATGTGCGGTGTATGAGTTGGGGCGAGATAAAGCTCTGGGTCCAGATGGATTTCCTTTCTATTTTTTTAGGAACTTCTTGGATATGATCAAGGGTGATCTCTGGAGGCTTTGTGAGGACTTTTTCAATGGAAAAGCAAACTTAGAAAGAAAGAAAGAATTAACTAGGTGAGTTTAGCCATTATTCCTAAGGTGGAAACTCCAGAGACCCTAGGGGATTATCTTCCAATCAACTTGATTAATTCGACTCTGAAGATTATTTCCAAGCTATTGGCCTCATGGTTAAGCAAAGTCATGAATCTGTTAGTCAATGCGGAGTAGTCTACTTTCATGGAAGGGAGATGCATCCTAGATAATATTGCTATGGTGGAAGAGTAGATTTTCAGTATTCACAAGCATCGTACTCCATAATATATCTTGAAAGTTGACTTTGCTAAAGATTTCAACATGGTGGAATGGGAGTTCCTGCTCAATCTATTAAAGGCCAGAGGTTTTGGGAATCGCTGGGTGGGTTGGATCTAGTGTTTTCCATACTCTTCGAAGGCTACGATCCTTATCAATGGCTCCTCGAATGGTTATGTTCGATATCGTAGAGGATTGAGGCAGGGTGATCCGCTCTTCCCATTGGTCTTTGCTCTGGTGATGGATGTTTTATGCTCGATATTTGTGCATGCGTTAAGAACCAAAGTTTTAGTCAGGGTTCCTCTTGGTGAGTTTGGAAGCAAATGCAATCTTGATTATGCTGATGACCTCTTGGTTCTAACCATGGGTGGTCCTGAAGATCTTAGAGTGGTGAAGCTGATGTTATAAGTGTTTGATGGTTTGACCGGTTTGGAGACCAATTTTGCAAAAACTTGTCTGTACTCAAGCAAGATAGGTGAATTGCCGGAGGTAGTAGCAGCAGAAACTCTTAATTGTGCTGTAGGCACGCTCCTTGTCACCTACCGAGGTATTCCAATTTTAGGGAGTAGGCCTCATAAATAGGATTGGTAAGGGCTCATTCTTAAAATTAGAAGGCATCTTTCGGCTTGGAAAGTGAGACATCTATCTCTGTGGGGAAGACTTTCACTTGTAAATTCAGTGCTTTCGGCGCCCCCCACGTACTAGATGTCGTTATTTAGGCTGCCATGCTGGGTTATTAAGCGAATTTACCAATTAGGAGAGATTTCTTATGGTCAGGACCAGAGATTGACCACCCGAGCTGTTGATTAGTTACTTGGAAAAGCTTATGTCGATTGCGGAACCAAGGGACCTGGGGTTTGAGCTTCCACATCAGACATTCCCACAAGGTTTGTGCTACCCAGTCTCAAAGTTCTTCTAGAAAAGTACTTGTCCAAAGAAAATCAACTTATTTAATTGGCTAGTGTGGAAGGACAAGATCCTCTCTCTGAAGAATCTTGTGAAAAGAAGTAATTAACTGCCAACGGCAACATGTGTTTTATGCCATTCATGCATGCAATCGGTGGACCACTTGTTCGTCCATTGCTCGGTTGTTAGACAGGTGTGGGTCTATTTTGTGTGGCTTCTGTATCTGCCGAACCCATTTACATCTATGAGTTATGTTTAGGGACCTTGGAGGTCCTTCTTGGCGCCTTCTCTTAGGGATATGGGGAGCCTAGTGATTAAGGTTATCATGTGAAACATTTGGCTTATTAGAAATGATTGCATTTTTAATGCTATTGTGGTGCTTGTTCATATTCTCATTCTGAAGATTAACTGTATGCTTTTATCCTGGTTCTCAGCAGTATTAGAGGTTCCCAAAGAGAAGTTAGAGGAGTCTATGTCTATTGTTCGGTGAAGCTTGGAGGTTTTAGGCCCTCGTGCAAAGGAGATTGGTAGGGTATCGTCTTCTGTGGAGGTTACCGATTAAGGTGCAGGATAGAGGGTTACTTGGAGATGCTTCGAGGAGACTTTTCTATTTCCTATATTTTGTGTTTGTTGTAGTTGGTTATCCACCGCTAGTGGGTTTTTTGTTCTTATGTTGTTTGTCTCTCACCTATTTGGTGGGGGTTGTTGTACTTCTCCAGTTTAATAGATGTGGTTTATCCACCTTTAAAAAAAAATTACGGCTAGCATATATCTTCTTTAATCAACTCCATAGCTATAACCAGAATCATTTCACTAATGCCTAGAAAAGGTACTAATGAAATCGAGGCTAAGTTTGATGGTAGCAAAGATATTAAGCATATCTATATATGTTTGAGTCAAAAGCTGCACATAACTAGGGAGGAAATATTTAATCAATTTTAATAATAATTAATTGAAGTGGGTTGAGATAGTTATTAAAATGGAAATTATTTAGCTTTATCCAAATGTCACATAATAAGTGTGATACACACCCAACCATTGCTTTCTTGATTGGGTAAAATACCTAGATGATCACCCAACTATTCAAGTTGTTCCTATTTTAGCCACCCAACTATATCAATTTTGTCATCTAACTTTGAAATTAAGTTCAATTAGGTCACCCAAGCTCACGCCGTTAACGGTGTGCTGACGTGGCGATATATGTCACTCATTTTTCACCACATCAGCATAAGCCACGTGGTATAAAATATTTCTTTTTCTAGTCCAACTTACCATGTGGCTTAAGCTGTTACGTGGACAACCATATGGACATCCATGTGGCATGGGAGCTTTTCACCCTTCTCACCTAACCTTCTTCTTTCCCTAGTTTTACTTTACTTTTTCACACCCATCAACATTCTTCACCTGCAAACCCTAGCACCTCCATCTAGATGATGGTGTTTGGCAAGAGAAGGAATGGTGATCGAAGTGATGGTTGGAGCAATGGCCATGACATAACACATGAGGTTTTTTTTTTTCATTTCCCCACACTTCTCCCTCTTCCTTTTCCCTCCTATCTTAAGTTTGAGTTTATCCTTTCTCTAAATGCTTGACTTTTGTTTACATTTGGTTTCACAAGAGGTGCTAGATATTGGTAGATATACAAAGACATTAGGGTTTTCTGGTGCTAAAGGAGTGCTTTTTTCCTTTCATATAATTTATTAGTTTGTACTTCTTCTTTGCAATACTATCATGTTTATACAAAACACAAGACTCAAGCATTTAGAAACCACATGTGATGCCTTTATGGATGCCTTTTCCTAATAAATATGATTTTCCTAAATATGCTTTTAGAAAACTCAAGAAAATCCATCAGGATGCTTTTCCTAAATAATATGTTGTAAGAAACTAACTTAGGTTGTGAAATTGTCATAAAGGATATTTGATCACAATTGAAATGAATTTTTATAGGAGGATGTTGTGTTTATTGAAGAAGGACTAAATGTTGATGAAGTTTCTTATGGTTCTAACTTTGACTTCTATGAAGAAATGGATGAGGGTCATTGTTCAAATGTATGCTTTGACTTAGACCTTAGCAATGATAGCTATGATTCAGATTTCCATGAAAGTGACAATGACATGGAGGATGATCATGATAAAATCTTTGAAGTCAATGTGGACCTAGGGATAGAAAGGGATATGGGTTATGTAGCCTCTGATTTAATACGTGGGATTCAAGTTGCACAAGACTCACAAATTAGTGAATACTCACAATATGGGAGTTCATAATCTTTACACAATGTAGATGAGTGTGACGATAGTGTTTTATTGAGGATAAGGTTTCCTGAGTTCAATCATGATACATGCATACATAACCCTATATTAGAGAAAGGATTATTATTTCCTAATAGAGAAACATTGAAGGAAGCAATAAGGCAATATGGGAGAAAGAATTAGTATAACTTAAAATATGAAAGGAATGACAAAATAAGAGTCAAAGCCATATGTAAAAAAGATTGTATATCGGTGTTGTGGGGTTCAAAACAATATTAAAAAGGCACATTGGATTCCACTTGGCAGGTTAAAACATATGTTGGGCAATATACATGTTTAAAGGAGATGTGCAATAGGAATGTGACATCAAAATGGCTGGCCTCCCATTAGCTACACAAGTTTGCTAGTGATCAGAATTACTCAATTACTTCCTTACAACAGGATGTGAGGTCGGATTTTAATTTATTGGTCACACTAAGCAAGTGCTACAAGGCCAAATTGAGAGCAATAGAGATGGGTTGGGTAATGGAAAAGAATAGTATGGAAGGATTTATGATTATTTGGCAGAGCTTAGAAAAACCAATCAAAGATCCACCACCATTTGCTTCTTGGAGTCGAGGCTATTTTCAAGGATGTATGTTTGCCTACATGTATGCACAGAAGCATTCAAATCTAGATGTGATAAGGACGCGAGGAAATGTACGTGCCGATCGTGTAATAAAGTGTGTTTGAAATACAGAGTGTCGGTCCACAAGGAAGGAGGTGAATACTAGTAATAACTCTAAATACAAAAATTAGCCTAATGAAGTATGTGAAGTGTGTGAAAACAAAACCAAAAGAGAGTTAGAAAATATGAGAAAATCATAAGAGAGAATTCAAGGAAGAGAATGATGTCCAGGCATAGCATTCCTCTAGGGTTATAAAGTACAAGACAATGGTTGTCTAAGCATGCAATCCTATTTGAACCGAAAGATTTCCGAAAGTATACAAAACACCGATTTCTCAGGCAAAGTGTAATTGAATCAGTGCAGAGCTGATACAGACATCCACACAATCGCATTAACACTCTATGAAACATTATTGTGGCTAATGACTTTCTCCTAAGTAGACAATCTCCCCCTAAAGAGAAATTGTCCCTAATCCGAATACATAGTAGAAATGTGATTTCTCCTAAAATGTACTCCACATGATTGCAAAGAAAATGGAGATTACCATCAACCCACTCGGAAGGATTGTGGGAGACAGTCTCCTAGATACCCTAACCGGAAGGCACCCACTATCCTCTCGAATTGCGGTAAGCCTATGCTAGGTGGGAATTTCTTCTCGTCATGTAACAATGCAAGATATGAGAGCTAAGGCTTTCGCCTCATTAGCCATCAAGCATCCATTCACACAATTAGAATCAAATAGATATGATTACAAAGAAGAAATCAATTAAAGCATAAGAGATCCAACAACTAAAGTCACAAAATATAAACCCTAGAGTTTAACTATGCCCAAACACCTACAAATTAGTCCTCTATTAATGGAGGGCAAGCATTCAAGATACAAAGAATAAAGTTAAACATAGAATCCATAAAAACCCAGTTATCAATCCCTAGGATGAAGAGTTGCCAAGGTAGACTCCACGTGTACTGCTAAAATGAACTTGACGGCTACAATCTCCAATCCCCTTGA
This sequence comes from Dioscorea cayenensis subsp. rotundata, assembly GCF_009730915.1. Classification (NCBI taxonomy): domain Eukaryota; kingdom Viridiplantae; phylum Streptophyta; class Magnoliopsida; order Dioscoreales; family Dioscoreaceae; genus Dioscorea; species Dioscorea cayenensis. The sequence continues at coordinate 23,879,942 of NC_052477.1, forward strand.
ATGCCGGGCCAAATTCCTCTTCAAATATCGCCTAAGGTCTTGTAGATTCAGCCTTTTTTCACTCAATCTTGCCCCTAAGAATTGCTCCCAAAGAATAAAGAGATAGAATAGATGATACCCTAGAAATCCTTTTAAGTTCTATTTATACCTGACTACTTACAGGCTGCTTACAGGCATAAGGGAGCTGGGGAGATTGTTGCGAGCCTTACGGGATGACTTACGGTCGTAAGCCCCATCCGTATGGTCTTCTGAATATATTACAGTCCAACTTACAGCCGTAAGCGTTGGACTATAAGCTTCACTGTCTGCTTCTTGTAACTGCCCTTATGGGTGTGCAATGTGGTCATAAGCTCCTATTGATGGTCCTTACGAGCATCCTTACCAGTGTAAGCCTTGCTGTAATGTCCTATGTATTGACTCTAAATCCTCCTTACGGGTATAAGCATGCTTGCAAGGTCTTCTTGACTATACTTACCCCATAAGGTGGACTGTTAGCTGCCCGTAAACCACCCAATTTGCCTTGTCCTTATTCTAATGATGTTGAGAGAGCTCCAACTTCATCATTTTCAGTCTAAATTGTTTCTTTTGGATCTCCCTCCCCTTTACGCACTACCCCAAGCTTGTTAATGCAAATCACATAATATTTAGCATCAAATTCGACATTATGGTTCTAATGCATGCCAAATTAGTATACAAATAGATATGAAATACATGAACAATGTACACTCATCAAGATGCATGCCTATTATCAGTCTTGATGCATGCTTGTTAAAAGGTTATTATAGGGGATATTTAATGGTTGTAGTAGGGATCGACGGAAGTGATTGCATGTATCCCCTTGCCTTTGCAGTCATGGAAAGTGAGAATTTTAATTCTTGGTCCTAGTTTATTCAATTACTGAATTCTTATCATTGGTCATTCATGTCATTGGTCATTCATGTCAGAGAAGCAAAAGGTATATAGGTTTCCTTTGATCAGTTTTTTCCTATTTTTTTAAGAAGTTTATAACACCAGCTAATGCACTTTTAATCAAAATAAGCTAATGTAGGAAATTGTGGATGCCTTGCTTGAATTGGTGCCAAATGCCGAGCGTAGAAATTGTGTGAGGCATTTGTACACCAATCTCAAGGCCCAACCTAGCAATAAAGGAAAAGCTTTGAAAGATTACCTATGGAAGGCAGCTAGAACCACATACATGAAGCAGTATGACATTGCAATGAGTGAGATGAGATTATTATCTGAAATTACACAAAATTGGTTGGCAGCTAACGGCCTAAAACATTGGTCTATGGCTCACTTCTCTACATCTAACAAATGTGATATATTTAGGATTATGCCCTCAAATGCCAACTAGGATACTTGTATTAGGATATTTCATTTCTATTATACATTCTTATTATTATTATTAATAGGCATTTATTTTGATGTTCATATAAATCTTGTGATGCCATTTTTCATTAGTTTTGAACACCATAGTCCATGTGTATTAAGTAAAACCTTCTACTATTTGTGGGATAAATAGGAGGGCATTAGAAGGGTTTGGCACTTATACACTTAAATAGTTCACAAATCGGAGAATCTTTAATTGGGCGTTAAAAGTTCATAAGGATTTGTATGAAATATACTTTGACAAAGAGTGCTAGTTGAACATTATGGGATAGTGGGAGCATATGTCATAAATAAATCACTAGAATTGGTGTATTCGAACATGACTCACAACAACCCAATCACATTGGTTTTACTCTTTCACAGTCAATGATTGGGATTGTTGGTTATGATCATGTGAGTGGACCTTAGACCTGAGGTACGATGATCACTAGTGTGACACCTGCAAGTGCACGGGGTTGTTAAGTAATACCTCTCACGCAAGCACGAGAGGGTTGTATTCCCAAGGCCCGAGTAGCTACTCTTACTTCCTCTTCATGTGTTGTCTAGCCTATAGGTTCTAGTGATTGTGCCCTAAACTACAAAGTAAAAGAAAGAACTCTAAATGTGTATCTACAGTAGATGCAAATCAGGGATAGATATCAAGGAATGAAGATGGTCACGGATGTAGATCCCCATGGGGCTATTAAAGTGAGAAGGATGCTAGAACTTTCATTCAAATGGTGGTGTGGACCAAGATATTCCTGAGATAGATCAATCCGATGGTCACGGCAATTGACCCCCAATCCTGTATGAGTATTGATACGGAATTTCTTCTGACCAAATCCTCCTACGATTACATTACAAATAGGGAAATATCTAATTAAGGCCGAAACACAAACTAGGTCCAACCCTAATGTTGGAGGGGCACAAAATACCAGATGGTCATGGTGTATTTGTACATGGATCCCTTCTAAACTATGTGTGTCTAGTACAAGGGCGATGGTCACGCAACCTAGTATAACCTAGAAATCGGCGGATAGAGTTGTCATGCATATCAATACATCAAAGTACACCAAGCATGGATCACAACACACCAAAATGCAATAAAATAGATCAAAGCATCCAATCTACACAAGTTCACCCCATGGTTCACCAAAATCCTGTGACCTTGGGGTTTAGTTTTTCATATTAACAAAATATATGATCAAGTCCATAAAAAACAACTAAATAAGAAACAAAGAATTCCCTCAAGTGATGAATATGGAGAGACAAACCGCTGGAAGCTTCCAATGACTCCACCAAAGGGGTGGCTTCCTTGCTCTCTACAAGCTTGAACAATGGGAAATAATGCTGGATCTTGCCTCTTCCTTTGATTTCCTAGCCTTAAAATGTCTTCTTGAGTCATCTTTACCCCGGATTTGGAAAACAGAGAGGAATGATGGAGGTAGGAGAAGAAGGTTTGGAAGAAGCTCTCACAAAATTGTGCATTTTTCATCCAGTTCACTGGCAACTTTACGGTCGTCAGCAAACCCGTCAACGAAACCCAAGACTTTGCCATTTCTCAAGTTTTTCGTGCTACAGTAGATGCTACAGTGTCGGGCTCTAAAACACTATTTTTGATGTTGTTTTCCTTCACTTTTGCGTTGCCGAGCTCACCTGGGTATCCTCAAGACCTGTAACATAAATAAGACCAATTAAACCACACAAACGACAACAAATCATCAATCTATATATAAATAATATAACAAGAATACATATAAAACACACACATTTAGGCGTTTATCAATCACAATGTGCTCGTGACATCTAGGCTGTTACTAGAGTCGTTAGGCTCAATTTAGCTTTTTGTAGGGCCAACCTTGAAGTGCGGCTATGTCGAATAAGTAGCAATTATGAGTGATCACCAAGAAGGAATTCGTTATCTAGGAAGTAAATGAGTTAGTATCCTATGCGATTATAAGTATGTGAGATTAGAATATCTTGGCCAAGGTAGTTAAACTAATCATGTGTGACACGAAGGCTAATTTGGTAATCTTACTCTACTATGATTGTTTGAATACGATTGAGTTTAGCAAGTTTGACAATTACCATCACTACGACGTAGGACCACGAGGCTGCCTAAGTGTCACCCACGTCCTTTGGTATCCTCCAAATACATATCAAAATGAACCTAGGGAGTCACGCTTAAGGGATTAAGAATAGTCTCATTTTGAGTGCAAGGATAAATTGTCAATTTATAATTTTACTTCATGGGATGGTGAAATTGTAAATTGGTCTAGGGTTTTTGTCTTAAGTTTAAATTTTGATTAAAATTCAATGGAGTCAAATAATTAATCAAAATTATATGGACTTAAAAACAAAAGTTGTTTTGGCTACATTATGACTCATATTTCCAATAGAACTTCAATGATAATATTTATCATGTTTTATAAAGTCTCTATAAATATAACTTCTCTCTAACCCTGGAGAGCATCAATTGGTTCTCTGGCAAGAAAATCACAATCATTCTTATCTTTTCAAATCCTAGTCGCTATTTAGAGAAGAAAAGGAGACTATTTCTCAATTCCGGTGTGTGATCTAGAGGCATTAGGCTTTTGTTCGGTGCTAGAAGATTTATGACAGTCCGAGGGACAAATTTGGCACATCAAAGGAAAAGTTTGGAAGATCCAGAGGTAATTTTCTAGACATCTCAATTAAAATAGAGTGTTCATTAAAGCAATTAGATTATATCGCAATTTTATTCTTGCTTCCGCATGCCTCTAATGGTGTTACATAATTTTGTGATATTTACTAACAACATGTTGTTGAATAATTTATGTGAGTGGTTCAAAAAGTATAGTTTGGATGCAAGGAGCAAGCCAATTTTAACTATGATGGAGATTATAAAGACCAAGTTGATGCAAATATATTGCAATGAAGAAAGCAGCAGCTGAGAAAAATACTAGACCATTGTGTCAATAAATCCAAAAAAAAAAAAGGTTGGCAAGATGATTGAAGATCTTAGTAGATGCTGGCCCAAACATGCTAGTGGCCCAAAGTATTAGGTTGGTTCTAGGCCAACAGACCAATTTGTAGTTGACATGGAGTTTAGAACTTGTTCGCTTCGAAAATGGGAGCTCAATGGCATTCCTTGACAACACGTAGTTGCTGTAATATTCAATACACATGAGAGACCTGAGCAATATATTTACACTTCATTCAGCCTACTAGAGAAGTAAAACAATGAAGTACTATTGAGAATATGGAGCTAATCCTTCCTCCTGTGATGCAAAGTCCTCCAGTCAGACCTCACAAAAGTAGGAGGAAGGAAGCTGATGAAATAAGTGGGAGTAAAAAAAAAGTTTGGAGGAAGGGAGTTCAATTAAATTGCACTAAAAGTGGAAAGGCAGGACATAACTTGAGAATTTGTAGAGGAGAGGTTGGAGGTAATAGTAGACTAAATAAACTACATGTAATTAGTTCACTTGCATTGTCTACATAACATAACATATATTGTAGTTTATAAGTTATCACATTCTTACTAACTTGGTTTATATTTCAGGTTAGAAGATTTAGAGGGAATACTCAAAGGGAAAGTTCATCATGCAGGGTACAAGTAAATATCTTGGATACTAACTTTTTTATTTCATTCTGAATGTGGTTTATGTTCTATAAGAATCTGGTCATTGTGTGAACCCACAACAAAGCCCAGTTGAAAACACAACAATATGTGAACATGTACTAATTTTTCCATTATAAATTTGTTTTATGGAGGCATGGCCTTCAAGTAAAATTGTTTTCCTATCTGCAGAGATTTGCTGAAAATACCTGGCATACATCATTAAAGCAATCTCATGTAATTACTGTTAGATGGATGCCTGATGTATATCGATTTATTAACCTTAAAATTATGTTTTTATTGTTTATGTTTTCTTTGATATTTTTTCTTGGTTACTCTATTGTATTTTCTAGTTGGGATCTAGTCAAAATGTGAACACACAACAAAAGCCAGCTAAAACTATAGTTGTATGTGAAAGGGTAATAATTTCTTCCATTCTAAATATGTCTCAATAAGGCATGGCCTAAAACTACTTAATTTTTGTTTTTTTTTTTCTTCCTTTCTATAGGGATCTGCTCCAAATAATCAAAATATATCATCAAAGCAATCTCCTTTTAGTTACCTTTAGATGGATGCCTGATGTAAGTTAATTCATTAACCCTAAAACTCTTGTTATGGATGTTTATGCTTTATTTATTTATTTATTTTTGAATTGAACTGGATTGTTTGTAGGGATCCAGTCGAATAGTGCATACACAACAAAGATCAGCTAAAAATATATATGTATGTAAAGGATAGAGGCTGGAGTTGGGCAGGTGCTAAATGTTTTTGTAGGGTTTCCTCCATCAAGTATGTTTTGTATAGTATTATTCTTTTGTTCTACTATATACAGGAGGATGCATCAACTTCTCTCCGGCAAGGATATAGTCAAGTATTAGATACACAAGAGAGCTCAATGAATGCAAATGCAAATGCACAACCATCTCGGAATCAACACAAGAAATGGAAGATTGGTACCTTCAAGATATATGGGGAAGAATTTAGAAGCTGTGCTTATGCTCTGCCTATGGACCAACGAATAAGGAAAATGCCCCAACTTGCAGAAGATGCTCAACAACAAAAGGAAAGAAAAATATGTAAGGTTGCACAAGTAGGAAGGTGCCCATGGGAAGTTTGTATAACCTATGCACACCTTAACCATGGATCTTCCCTTAGGAAGCAATAATCCTGGCATGTGGTTAATTAGCATTGCTTCTATGTTGCACAAATAGTTATTTATTTATTGCACTTTTGTTGAATAACCCCCCCCCCCTTTTTGTAAACTTGCTTCTATGTTAGCCAAATTGCAATAGAAATGAGAAGGAATGCTTAGAAATGAGAAGGGATGCTTCTATGTTAATTAGGATTGTTCTCCTAATTAATCAAAAATCTTCCCTGAGGAAGAGTAATCCAATGGGAATGTCGTTTATTCTTATATTCCAAATTTGAATTTCTTTGCCAGTATCCATATTGAGCTTGAAACAGGTGTTAATTAGTAAAATTATAACTGTAACAGGTTCTGAGAAGCAATATTCATACATAAACTGTAATATATTATATTTGAGAGAAGAAACTATATCAATAACAAAGCATTTAGGGGTGAGCATTATTTGGAAAAACCGAATACCAAACCCGAACTAAACTGAATAAGAAATTTGGTTCAGTTACCGAATTTTTTTTTTGTTTGGTTTGGTAACAATTTTATTGATAATTTGGTATTCTGGTTCGGTTCGGTTTTTTGTAAAAAAATTCGGTTTAACTGAAACCGAACCAAATTATGTTATATAAATAAAAAATTATATGTAGGCTAGGCTTTTGTATAAGTTATATATGATTAATTTATAAGCCCATTACTTAATAGGTTATAATCCGCCTAAAATGATAGAATGATGGATTTAAAAATTTTTGAATTAATAGTTCAATTAATTGCCCTAGAAATCATTTAAAAAAAATTTATATATAATTTCGGTTAAATATCAAATTTCAGTTAATAATCTAACCGAACCAAAATATTTCAGTTTCGTTAATTTCGGTTTTTACATTTATTCGGTTCGATTCGGTTCTCATTTTTGAACAAATTCTGGTTTAGTTAACAGATAATTCGGTTTGGTTCGGTTACCAAACCGACCAATGCTCTGCCCTAAAACCATTAGAAGAAAAAAATACATGTAGCGATTGAATTTTATTAAAGAAAAAATTGCATCAATACGAACTTTGGCAACTTACAAAAAGTTTATGTGTTGCCTCACATAAAACAATTAGGCTACCCAAACAATTAAATTGAGAAAAATAAATACAAGGAAAACTATTTATTTCTCCAAACCAATAACAAATTTTGCCAGTCAATCTAAATTTAGCATCATCATTAGAAAAAGAAGGATAGAGGATAGCCGTCTAATTGAGTGGGGACACCACTTTTCTTTTTCTTCATTGCCAGCATCATGTAGCATCAACATCCAAAGTGGCATTAGGATCATCGGTGTGGGCAACTCTCACCATCTTGAAGTTTGAAAAGGGGAGAGAAGGAAGAATGAAAAGGGTTAGAAGCATTCTCCATACCTTCTAACAATAAGGTTTTAAGATTATGAATGGAAGAATGAAAAGGGGAAAGAAGGAAGAAAGATGAACTTCAGGAAAAAAGTAAAAAATAGGGAAAAACTCTTCATGCCACGTTGCAACTTCAGCCACATTGTAACTTGGATTAGAAAAAATAATATTTTATGTCACTTGGATGTGTTGATGTGGCGAAAAATGGGTGACATGTATTGCCACATCAGCACACTATTAACGATGTCAGCTTGGGTGATCTAATTGAAGGTAATTTCAAAGTTGGATAACCAAATTGAAATTTTTATAGTTGCGTGACTAAAATAGGAACACTCGAATAGTTGTGTGACCATCCAAGTATTTTAGTTTTTTTAATTAATCAATAGTTGCCATAAATAATTACTTACTTGAATTAAAACCAGTTTCCATAAAAGTTTTTTTTTGGTTCAAAATATGTAGCTCTTGATTTGGTTGTAAATTTTTTTAGTGGGTACTAAACTTTGCTCTTATTTCAAATTGAGCACCAACTTTCAATTTGTATCAAAATAGATACTAAGTTTTGATTTTATTTCATCAGTAGGGTAATTAATGTTTTTTAGTGAGTTTTTGGTGACGTGAATGAGGGAATGTTCGCATGAATGCCCATAGTCCATGTCACCCACTTGTGTGAAGTGTGCCACATCTAACATTCCCACATCCATGTCACTAGAAACTCACTAAAAAGTCCCAATTACCTTGTTGGTGAAATGAAATCATAGGTAATTACCTATTCTGATATGAATTGAAAGTTAGTGCTTAAATTGAAATACGAGCAAAGTTTGGTATCTACTCAAAAAATTTACCCCTCTTGATTTACATCTAGTGGCATCTTCACATTATGGTATGTTAGTTCCGCTAGTGTGGTTTGTAGATTTAGAGAACACTCAAACACTCAAAGAAATCTCACACAAACCAAACAAAAGAAGACACACAAAGTTGATAACCCCGAAGGTAAACAATCTACTAAAAGATGTGAAAATACATGAGTACAAACATTTTGTCACTCACACTCACAAATGAAAATCACTACCCTCTCTAGATTGTCCAGTGCCGACACAATCTCTTGCTCAAGTGTCACACCCAATCTCAGAGCAAGGTAGCTTATATAGACGTCTCAACGTACCAAAAATAGCCCATACCTCTTTTAGAATCTCCATGGCTACTAACTTTAGAACCTTCCAAAATTAGCTATTGCAACACAACTTGCAACATGGCCCTAACTATTGACTTGACTGAGTTTTGCTTAGTCTGAGTCAATGCAGCCAGACCTCCTAATCCCGACTACAGGCAACTAGTGTACTTCCTCAGTTCCTCACAATGATGCCCCCTCGCAAGGTGCACATGACTTTGTGCATCTTCATGAAACTCTCCAAACTTGATCTTCACTTCACCAAAGTTTGGCCTTCAAATCTTTCCCAAGAATAGATCTTCAATCAATCATGCCTATCATACCAACAATAGGCTTGTCTCCAATCATACTCTTAATAATCTTCAATCATACTTATTAAGGTTCTTCAAATCATACCTTCAATAGCCTTCAATCATACCATTGATAGGTATTTCTTCAATTAAGCTCCATCTATATTTAGTCTCCAATCAAATCTCTCTAAATATCGTCTTGATATGATCTTACCTTCAAGTTGTAATACATACCAAAAATAGCTCCACCAAGATCTCCCAAGATATTTGCCTCCAATCCAAGACTCCTTCACACATCACCATGCTTCTCATGTCATCATTTATGCCACGCCATAATGGTTTCCACGTCACTTTGTCTTGGTGTCAAATTATGCAAATTAAAGTGCTTTTACACTAACATGATCCTTTAACTTGAGAAAATTTGGCACCTCCTAAATACGGTTTGACAATATTAATGCTAACCCATGCAAATAATGCCGGCTCACTTAACAAGGGTATTACTATAGTTGAGCTCTAACAATATATATTAATAAGTTAATATGTTATTTTTTTTAAAAAAAATTGTTAATATTATAATTAACAAAACCAAAATCTTAACAAGTTTACACAAAATGTTATTCTAGGTTTGTGTGAGCTCATATAATTCAATAGTAGTTACTTCTGATTATTAATGACTCAATTTATTTGGCTGTTTTTGCCAAAATTTATAAAACCAAATGGAATTGAATTGATATAACTTTATTATAAAAAAAATATTGGAAATGAAACAAACAACACCAAGTAAAATAATTGGAATTGGGATGTGAAATTAATCTAATTTGAATTGTGTGTTCCCTACTTCTAACCTCTAATTTCTTTTTATCCTAGATGCCTAGGAGTGAGGTTACCATTCAGACTAGTTGAATTTACAAGATTTATCTACTTTTTAATAAAATAACTATATAGGATAAATCAGCATAAAAAATTTTGATAATGTAATTTTGGAATTTTTACGAATAAATGTGCTTTATACACTTTTATAAAAACAACCCATATTTTTAAAAACCACAAACAAAGTACTGCTGTATTATTTTATTTCTTTACATCATATTTTTGCAAACTTATACAAGAATTATAACTATTTTGTTTTTTCTAAAATGCAAACTCAAAGAACCACTAGCCTTGTGGAATCTCATTAGAATGGTGGATAGGAAGTTCAGTGGTGGAAACCTTTCGGCGGCATGTCGGGAGCAAAATCTAGTCCTTTTCCCATGGAGAAAAAACCCAAGCTTTCATATTATTCAGGAAAGCTTCTTGACAATCCTGGAAAGTATCAAAGGTTGGTCGAGTGATTATTGTATCTTACTATTACTAAAGTAGAAATTATGTACTCTGTGCATATTTTGGGTCAGTTATGCAAGATCCACAAGACAAGTATTGAGAAGCCGCTATTTGGGTAGTGAGATTCCTAAAGTCTAGTCCAGGCCAAGTGATCTTACTGTCTAGAGATAATTCAAATTTGAGAATGACAGGCTACTCTAAGTCGGACAAGGAAAGCTATCCAATATCTAGGAAATTAGTAACTAAGTTTTTATCATGTTTGGAGCTGCCCCTGTATCATGGAAATCAAGAAACAAAACACAATATTTAGGTCATCAGCTGAGGTTGAATATAGAGCGATGGCTATTGCAACCATCGAAAAGAAATTAGTTGAGAAGTTTGTTGGAATTCTTGAAGATAAAAACAAGGCTATAGTCATTCAGCCTTCCATATTGCTGCCAATCCTATCTTCTATGAATGTATGAAATACATTGAGATTGATTGCTATTTCATGCATGAAAAGTTATAGAGTAAGTGTTGGATATGTGGAGCCCTGATTATGTGACACACCTTGAGGCGCGGATACAACTATGAGTGTAGGGTGTTTATGTAATTTTCCTCTTTCAAATATGCCTCAGATTTCTTCCAAATATACCTTAGATTTCTTCTATATATAGCCAGTTCCTTGTAAGATGTAATTTGATCTAGATATTGATAGGAAACCCTAGTGCGGACGTAGACGTAGGTAATCTTGCAGAACCACATAAATCTTGTCTTTGTGTATTTTTGTTTCTACTTTGTGTTTTCTCTCAATCATCCATGGGAATACAATTCACAATAATTGGTACTAGAGCCAGGTTTGAGAAGAAGAGTGGGAGCATTAGTGAGAGAAGACAAGGTTCGATTGATAAATTCAACGGCAAGGGATTCGGATTCTGGAAGATGTAGATAGAGGACTATCTCTACCCAAAGAAGTTGCATGAACCACTATCAAGGAAGAAGCAAGAGTTGATGAAGTAGGCGGATTAGGATTTGCTTGATCGTCAAGTGCTTGCAGTGGTTCATCTGACATTAACACTACAACAAAATTGATGATTAGTGACAATTTTAATTTTGACATATTGGTTTTTTGTCACAAAAAGAATACATAACGTGACGAAATCATTATTTAGTCACTCATTTCGCTTGTTTGATAATTTTATGTGACAATACTTTAAATTGTCACATGATATTGTCACAAAATGATTAGCTCCAAATGCACTTGTACTTTTAATGACGGTTTAAATATTAAGTGACAAATATATTACGTCATTAATATAATATTTTTTCCGTGACAAATTTTAAAATTTCTTGTTTTTAAACTAAATTTAAATAATGTTACTAATATTAACATATATTATCAATGACAATTTGAATTTTTTCTATGTACCTTAATTTATTTTTGTGACACATTGGTTCGTTACCAAAATATAAGTAATAATGACATTATAATATTTTCACAAATAAATATCGCATTAGTTGTGACAATACAAAAAAAATTTAATTTATGGCATATTTTTTAACAATTATGCATGTCACAAAGTATTAATTTTGTTGTGACATCTATATTTTTGTCATCTTAATTAAATGATCAATGTATTTAATGACGAAAATATTTTTCATTAGTGATGCATTTTCATCATCACGAAAATAGACTTTTGTCACTAAATATTATATTTTTAACAATATATAGTGACGTTCAACACTTTTTATGACACTATTCTATTTAAAAGGTGACAAATATTTTTATTATTTATTATTTGAAAATCAATGGAATGTCACAAATGATAAAACTTTACCTCATATTTAGTGACAATTCATAACATTTTATGACAGTTTGTCACAACATTTAGTGATAAAAATGCATGTCAGTAATTATTATACAATAGGTAAAATATGATAATTTTGTCACAAAAAAAGGTATCATTGTGTGACGAACATGTAAATCGTAACATTAACCCTTTAGCGACGGAGCAAAGGCGACAAAATGTGGTGATGGCAACAAAGCGTCACAAAATATTTTTAGTGACAAAAATATATTATTTTATGACATTATCGCATATGTCAATAATTGACAAATTTGTTGTAGTGATTGGTGAGGAACGTGGCTATCAACATCATCAAAGAGACACAGTTCTGTTGAAGGCACTATCAAATATGCACGAGAAACCATCCAACTCAAATAAGGTCTATTTGATGCATCATTTATTTAACTTAAAGATAGTGGAAGGAGCATTTGTTACAGATCACATCAATGAATTCAATGTGATTATGACACAATTGAGTTCGGTGGAGATCGCATTTGAGGATGAGTTAAATGCATTGATTTTGCTATCATCCCTATCAAAGAGTTGGCCTGTGATAGTAACTAAGGTGAGTAGTTCGTCAGGAAATGCAAAATTGAAGATGAACATATCTAAGTGAGAATATTCATTGAAAAGAATCAGGAGAATTGTTAGGATCAGCTTTGAGCACAAAACGCAGAGGAAGAAGCCAACAGAAGGTTAAGAATCAAAATCATGGTAGATCCAAATCTAAGGGAAAGGGTCATAAAAAGAACCTCAAAGATATTATCTGCTGGAATTGTGATAAGATGGGCCACTTCAATATCCAGTACAAGGCACTAAAGAAGAATAAGAAGAATCAATCAAAAGATGATGACTCTGCAAATTTAACCAGCGAAGATGTTGATGATGCTCTTGTTTGTTGTGTTGACAGTCCTATTGAGTCATGGATTCTAGACTCAGGTGCATCATTTCAATCAATACCCTGCAAAAAATTGCTGCATAATTATGATGTAGGAAAATATATAAAGGTTTATCTTGCTGATAATGAACCTTTAGAGATTGTGGTGAAGGGTGAAGTTCATATAAGGACTGCCAATGGAACATAGTGGAAACTGCAAGAAGTTAGTGATGAGTGCACATTATATACATGTTTTCATACCCTAAATCTATAATTATACTTGTTCTCAAGCTTACTTTTGTGTATATGCGGTACTATTCTGGGTATTTTTGTTACTTGTGCAGGAATAGGGGGGCTCGATGTGATTTGTAGTGAAATGGGGAAGAAAACAGAGAGAATGCCTTTTGGGTGCTAAGTGCTAAAGCAGGACAGGGGCGAGACACGCGCGTGTCCTTTCCAATGAATACCTCAGCCTGCCATGCGGTTTAGAGTGAAATCCATGTAGAAGGGTATTCTTAAGCTTGACACGGTCCAGACACGATCCTGTCTGTGCCACTGAAGAACTCAGGCCGAGAGCAAGTTTATTCAAGAAGCTGTGACATGCTCTGGGTGCTCCTGACACGATCGTGTCACACCATTGCACGGTCAAGACACAACCGTGTCCCTTCTACTGAATCTTCCAGGCATGCCCCTGCTATTTCACTCAGATTTTCCCTGGTACAAACACTATTCGGACAGCTCGTGCGCCGACCATGTCGAGCCCAAAATTTCCCTTTTTAACTCTAGTTTCTGGGGTTTCATATCTATCTTTGTTCGGGGATCTTCTTCTCCACGGGAGGGCATTAATGAGAGCAAAGATCAAGCTTATCCACACCTTCTAGGGCAACAAGGAGTGAGTTGGAGGCACAAGGGAAGTGGTGCTAGCACACGGAGCTCGACATTAGAGGCAAATCTTTGAAGAGAAGGGAGTCATGTCTTCTTTCTTTAGATTTATTGTCATCTCCTCCATGTTGTACCCACCCATGAGGGGCTAGCCTGCCACGGTGCCCCGGGGTGGGAACTATGTCACTTTGTATGCTTAAACACTTGTATTCTCCTTAATTTACGGAGTTCTTTTGGTTCTTGTGTTAAATATTATGTTTGTAAAACTTTATGTGCTTGATCTGCATAGTTTCTTAGATAAAACTCGATTGTGGATTATCATAATTGTTGTTACTCTAGGCAATGGCAAAACTTGGTGAGCATTGAACCCATTGTTATCTCTGCAAAACTTGACATAGTTGAGAGCCATAGTTGCAACATTGCTTTTGAGCACACACTAGAACCCAAGAATGTATCTGGTAAGTCATGAGAGCGAGTGAGCATCACTTAGTGCATAGGAAACATCTCAGGGCATTGTTCTCTTGTTGTTGACACTCAATCCAATTGCCTATTATCTCCACCTGTTCCTTTTCTTACCTCTTTTACTTTTCTATTCTTCTGTGTTAACCCAATCATCAATTCATTCCAACTAGAGATCAGTGGTAAGTGAGTATTTTTAGTCAAGTCCCTGTGGTTCGATAACCCTACCCCTCACGGGGTAATACTTTACTACTTGTGTGCGACCCGTGCACTTATGAAGAACACATCAGTTAGGCATGTCCCAAGCCTGAAAGGAAACTTGATTTCAATGAGTCAGATTGGCAGTGCCAGATACACTCCGTGTTTCAAAAAGGATCATGAAAAGTAACCAAGGATGCAATGACTTTGGCATGAGATAGGATGGTGGGAACATTATACATGACTTCAGAGAGCAAAGATACAATATTAGTTGTTGATTCTTTAGTTCAATCAAAGTTATGGCATAGAAGACTTGGGCACATGAGCGAGAAAGAGATGAAATTGTTAGCATCAAAAGGAAAGTTGCCAGATTTGAAGTTGGTTGATGTAGGTCTTTGTGAACACTATATTTATGGGAAGCATAAAAGAGTCACTTTCTCAATGTCTTCAAAAGTATTAAAGGCAGAAGAGCTACAGTTGGTGTACAGTGATATATGGGGGCCAGCTCTAGTAAGATCTCTTAGAGGCTCACGCTACTATGTCATCTTCTTTGATAATTCCACTAGAAAGGTATGGGTTTTATTCTTAAGAATAAATCTAATGTGTTTGCTACTTTCAAGAAGTGGAAAGCAAATGTGGAAAATCAAACTGGCTTGAGTGTGAAGAGTCTGAGAACAAACAATAGTGGAGAGTATGACAACCAAGAATTCAAAGAGTTTTGAGTAAAGAAAGGGATCATAATGATCAAAATGATCCATGAAAGACCTGAGCAGAATGGCATTGCTGAGAGGATGAACAAGACTTTGAACAAAAGGGCAAGAAACATGAGATTACATACAGGACTACCAAAAACCTTTTGGACGGATGCAATCAACACAGCTGCATACCTAATTAATAGAGGACCTCCAGTTCCGCTAGGCTTCAAGATCCCTGAAGAGGAGTGGATAGGAAAGAATTTAAATCTTTCATATTTGAAAATATTTGGTTGTGTTTCATATGTACATGTAGATCCTGATACCATAGACAAATTACAAAAGCTAGAAAATGCTATCTAATTGGTTATGGTTCTGATTATTTTGGCTATCGTCTTTAGGATGACCAAAATAAAAAGATTATAAGGCATAAGGACATTACTTTTGATGGAACCATGTTGTATAAAGACAAGCTTGCAATAGAATCTGACAGTGCAGGAAGAAACAGTCAAAGGTGTGAAGAGGCTGTGTTAAAAGATATCATTGAAGAGGACATTGCTAGTATAGTTTAAGGTAATCCAAAGAATCCATTGAACATAGAGAATCCAGAGAATCTAGATGAAGACCCTAAACTAGTAACTCCTCCAACACACATTAGAAGGACTACCAAAGTAACCAAACCTACACAACATTATTCTCCTTCACTGTACTACTAACTATTAACAAATGGTGGTGAGCCAGAGTACTATACAGAAGCTATGCAAGTGGAAGATTCTAAAAACTGGGATCAACCATGAAAAAAGATATGAACACCCTAGAGAAGAATCAAACTTGGGTGTTGACCAAGCTGCCAGATTGAAAGAAAGCCTTACCGAAAAAGTGGGTGTATAGTATCAAGGAAGAGCATGATGGCAAGAAAAGGTACAAGGACAAACTAGTGATGAAGGGCTTTCAGTAGTTGATAGGTATTCACTACACAAAGGTGTTCTCTCCTGTTGTAAAAATAACTACTATCAGACTAATACTCAGTATAATTGTTGTAGAGGACTTGCATCTAGATCAGCTAGATTTGAAGACTACCTTTTTGCATGGAGATTTAGATGAGCATATCTATATGCAATAACCTGAAGGCTTCAAGGCTCCTGGTAGAGAGAAACTTGTATGCAAATTGCAGAAAAGTCTCTATGGATTGAAGAGGTTCGATGATGGCATAAGAAGTTTGATGCCTCCATATATGACAATGGTTTCACCAGATGTGAGATGGACCACTGTTGTACTTGAAGAGGTTCGATGATGGCTGTTATATCATCTTATTGCTATATGTGGATGATATGCTTGTTGCAAGCTTTAGCATAAAGGAGATCAATAAGTTGAAGAAATAGATGTCAAACTAGTTTGAGATGAAGGACTTGGCTACAGTAAAGTAAATACTTGGGATGAGGATTAGTCAAGACAGAACTAACGGAATTCTAGAATTATCCCAAGAGAAGTACATTGAGAAGGTACTAAGCAGGTTCAGTCTCCATGATATAAAGCCTAGAGACACCCCTTTGGGAAGTCAGTTCAAGCTGTCTAAGGAGCAATCACTAAAAGTAGATGAAGACAAAAGGTATATGTCTAAGGTGCCATGTGCATCTGAAGTTGGAAGCCTGATGTATACTATGGTGTGAACGAGACCAGATATAGCTTATGCAGTGGGAGTTATGAGTAGATATATGCTAGATCTAGAAAAAGAGCATTGGGAAACTATGAAATGGATCTTAAGACATCTGAAAGGCACATCAAGTGTTGGGCTTTGTTTCAAAAAGAGTAGCATGGTTTTGAAGGGATTCTATGATGCAAATCTGGGTGGTGATCTAGATGGAAGGAAGAGTACTACATGTTATGTGCTCACTCTAGGAGGCACAATAATCAGTTAGATGTCAAAACTTTGGAAAAGTGTTTCTCTTTCAATCATTAAAGCAGAATACATGGTAATCTCAGAAGCAGCAAAAGAGATGATCTGGTTGAAGAATTTTCTAAAGGAGTTGGGCAAAGAGCAGAATAGCAGCGCACTTTTCAGTGACAGTCAGAGTGCATTTATCTTGCAAAGAATCCAGTATTTCATTCTAGGACCAAGCACATCCAGTTTAGATATCATCACATTCATGGGCTTCTTGAGGATGGGACAATAACGTTGAAGAAAATACTTGGTACAGAGAATCCAGTAGACATGTTGACAAAGAATATTACCATCCAGAAACTGAGGCTACGCATAGCCTCAGTTGGACTCCAAGTTACTTGATGAAGAGGAGGCACCGCACTAGGAGCATCATCTGAGCTATAAAGATGATGGTCACAAGAGAGCTATTTATATTAAAAGATCAGTCTCCAAGTTGTACAAAAAAGTGTTGGGTATATGGAGCCCTAATTGTGTGACAGCCCCTGAGGCGCGGATCCAACTATGAGTCTAAGGGTGTTTATGTAATTTTCCTCTTCCAGATATGTCTCAAATTTCTTCTAGATATGCCTCAGATTTCTTCCAGATATGCCTTAGATTTCTTCTATATATAGCTAGTTCCTTGTAAGATATAATTTGATTCAGATATTGAAAGGAAACCCTAGTGCTGTAGTGGGCATAGGCAATCTTGCTAAACCATGTAAATCTTATCTTCATGTGTTTTTGTTTCTACTTTGTTTTTTCTCTCAATTATCCATAGGAATACGATTCCCAACAGAAAGGAGTTATGCATGTGTCATATATCAACATGGGAACAACTGAGTGATATATTCACCAAGACCTTGGGCATCGACAATTCTCATATCTCACAGGCAAGTTGGATGTTTGTCATCTACACACTCTAACTTGAGGGGACGTGTTGTAGTTTTTGAATATGTTAACTGTGCAGATTGTGTTGGAGATTTGAATCTATCAATTAGTTGTACAAATTGTTAGTCAATCTTCAGAAAATCAGGTTGTGCAATTTGTTATTCTTCTATACATATATATATACTCCTTCTCATGTCAATAAAAATGCACTAAAAGCAATCTATTTATAGTTTTCCATCACTCAACAGTTGAATTGACAGATCGCCTTTTCATCTATTTCCTGTTTACAGTTCAGAGATGGTATCACCTTGGGTCCTTGGATTATCTTCTTTTATCAGCTCTCTCCATGACATTTTGGGGATCTTGGCGACTTAAGCTTCCCAAGTTGGGAAACATAGGACTTCCTTTCTAGGGCCATTCTGTGGAACATCTAGTTCGAGAAGAAATTCTAAATTTTCAAACAACAAAATTGTCCAAATTATGTGATTCCTAAAAGGATTAATCATACATTCCTTCTATGGATGTCTACAGTTCCTGAGGTTAAGAAAGCAAAACTGGAGGGTTTGATCCTGACGGTAAAGAGAAGCCTGGAATTCCTAAGGTCCCACATGAGTGAAGCTAGTTATCCTAATGACCTTACATCCAATACGGCAATGGACAATACTTGACAAGCCAATGTTTGCACTCCCGAGATGACTCCACCTGTGTGATATTATTCTGAGGACTGTTACCTACTATCTTTTTTTCTACTATTTAGCTTCTCTTTCAATGTTTTCTTCTTGTTTAAGCTATAGCTACTGGACCTGTCCAATGTCTTTTCTTATATCCCTGTGTAAATTGCGTTCCCTTTCTTTTGATATGAATGTGGTTTATCCACTTTTTTTAATTAAAAAAAATCTGGTCAAAGCCTTAGGATTCACAAAGAACTCTTGACTTTAGAGAAGTACAAAGAATTTGGATGCATTTGATACATAACTAAGTATAGCGCAAGCAGTTGTGGTATAGCACAACAACTTGTACTGTACCTTGTTTGATATCTTATGGGCAGCACAAAAGATTTTGTACTATTCTTCGTTTGATTTCTACAACTACTAGACAAAATATTGTAAAATTACTTCTGATACCCTTTGTACTGTCCAATGTTTGTTTTACAATAAACAACTTCACCAGTAAATTTCAAAGCTTTTCTCAATTTCAATATTAACCTAATTAAATTTTTTATAATTTATCGACTTATTAAATCAAAATTATATTTTTAAAATTTTAAAATATATGCAAAAATATTTTATTGCTAAAAAATACATGATAAATTCGGTTAATATGTCAATCGACTAAACAATAAAATTTGTTACTCTATAATCTTATTAAATATAGTATAATCTATAATTCATTTAACCTAATTTATAATTATTAATCTTATAAAATCATAATTATATTTTTATATTATATACACTAATTTAAAGAAAATCAGGTTTCCAAACAATTAATTTTCACATTGTTTTTATTATATAAACAAATTTACAAAATGCCAAGAGACTAAATAATAAAAATTTGTAAATATGATTTTTAAAATTATAAATTTTTAAGACTATATTACTAATTTGTAAAAAATTTCAATTTGCCAAGCAATAGACTTTATATATAAAAATTAATTTGTAAGATATCAAGGAACCAAACAATAAATTTTCATAAATAGTTTTACTAAAAATATAATTGGTTTATATTATGTGCATCAACATGAAAATAAATATGTATAATATTTTTTATTTTAGAAAATTTGGGGCAATGTGCATCAACGTGTACCTAACCTAATATATATATATATTAACCTATAAAAATATTTTTCTCATTTTTCGGGGTAATACACGGCCATGGCTCCAATTTGGGCCTACCCTAGCTTTATCCAAATCTTAGAAACCAAGTTCCATATTAACATATATCAACTCTATTACATGAATTTTTATAGCTTTTAAAAATAGTGGTTAAATCAAGAATGAACCAAAATAAACAAATAGAATATGTAACAAACTAATTTTAATAAAATCTAATCACAACATATATAGTTTGTCAACAACTACAACAAAATAGGCTACAATGAAACCTATAAAAGTTTGTCAACAACTATACAAAAAACCATAAAAAGTCATAATGAGATAGAAGCTTTAAGTAGCCACATCAACTTAAAGACATACATCCATAGATACAAAAACATCAACTTCAGAAAAGCTGCACACCTCTTATACTATGCAAAGATTATGGTAATCCCATAATTGTTTTTCACAAAACTTACCACCCTTTGGACACCATTCAGCTCCTAAAAATATTTCTCATACTCAGTTGTATGAGAGAACTTGATCATAATTTTTTTTTCACAAAACTTACCAAGCTTCTTTACCACTTCACCTAAGTTTCTTGCCATAGAAGGGTCTAGCTTTTTTTTCACAATAAATGATATGTTAGATCTTATTGCAGACATATAACTGTCCATATTCTCAACAAACTTGTTTGCAACATCCAACATTTTTTAATGTTTTAGTGGAGGTCTAGAAACATTAGGTCCATTAGACATGTGATTCTCAGTAGGTACCGCTAAAGTATGCTCCTCATCAAGCTCTAAATCGGTCTTAGTGACATTATTTGTGTCATCATTCAACCCTTCCACAACATCTGTAGATGTCTCGGTCCTCACCCATTAGAATGGTCTTGTAGATATTCTATCAAAACTTGCTTACTATCAACTATGACAGACTTTCTTTCATCATCGCAATCAAAACCGCTCATGTTCATCATGTCCAATACTCCATTCAGTTTTATAGACCACCTTTTAATTTTGTTAACTACTTGCTTGACAGTAATAATAATACCAAGGATGCTAGTCATCATTCTTTTTGCAGCCTCCTCATGTGTGTCAGTCTTAAATGACAGATTATCTCCCTTGTAGCTGGCCAACACTAATCCTTCCAAAATTGATAGTAAAGTATTCTCCTCATTCTCTGTCCAATTTTGTTTTGTATTTATTTGATCTGCCATTCATCTCAATGTTCATAGCTCCTTCATTCTTGATAAGTGCTTGTGTATTAGTAATACGAAGTATTCTTTCCTTACGATGAACATTACTTTTCTCAGATTTTATAGTGTATTTGTGTTACTTTTGTGCATATAGGGTTGTGGAGACGAGAATGAAAGAAAGAAGCCAAAGTAGATCGCGGAGGCACTTTGTTAATGAAATCTTGGAGTGAACAAATGTGAAGACACAAGTTGTGCTCAAAGACACGTGATTGTGTGCCAACCTCTATTGCGTTCAAGCACATACATGGTATAGAGGGGCACAAAGGTAGTCACATTCACTTGTTCTGACTTGTGAAGAAGCGACGCGATCTACGGCATAGGTGTGTGCCCGTTTATGTTGCCTTGATGAAAAGTGTGGATTCAGGAGTGTTTTTGGCGGAGTACTGAAGGAGGTTAATGCAGCAAATCACTGTAGTAATTTACTGTAGCAGTTAATGTTTACAGGCCGCTAAAAAACTAAATTCTACAAATTCACACGGGCGTATGGAAATTCCACACGCCCGTGTGGATTCCTGATTCCAGCCCTATATAAAGCCGTGAATTGTACTGATTTGGGGATCCTTCTTTCCATCTTTTCTTGATCTTTTCCCCAACTTTGAAAAGGCCTGTGGCTAGGGTTTAGAGGGGTATTGGCAAGCCTTTTGGAGAGGTTCATGGCCTTCGACACAGCATTTTCTTCGGAAGAGATTTGTTGGGGGAGCTTTCGTCAGCACCAATCTAGCGAGGTGTGCCCTAGGCTTGACGAGGGGACCTTTGGAGAAGACATGGCCACTCCACATGAACATCGACATGAATACCAAGGGGGTTTTATTCATGGCTTGCATATCTTTACTTTTGATTTCATTACCGATTGTATTTTGCTCCATGGAGAGCTAAACCCTTAGTGAGTACTTGGACTTGTAAACCCTAGGATGTTATTGTTTCATTGACCTTTTATTATGCTTTCCTTAATTGATGTCTTTAATTGAGTTCCAATCTTGAATGCTTGTTGAATGATTTCTCCCTTAGAGTGACACTAGGGTTGAGAATCTACATTGGTAATCCTTGTGAGTGAGTGACACACCATGAGGGTTAGGCAAAGCGAGATTGGAAAGGGTCGAGAGGGTGAGTCGAGAGGTAGCGGAGCGTCCCCTTTCCCATTCGGTGTGATTTACCTTACCTCTATGTTCCAAGAGTTCTTTGCGGTCACAATAGAGTGAAGTGCTAAAAGAGGAACTCTGCTGGAGCTTAGTTGTGCAAGCAATAGAGTGAAGCTTTGAAGTAATCCTTAGTGATGGGGCTTGATTGTGACTAGGGATCTTTCGCCTGGACTAAAGGGTTAGATCTATATTAGGGAATAGGGTTTATCACTTGGAATCCCTAGAGCTTCCTGCAACTTTGCATATTGTGAGGTGTTGAGACTGAGCGATTTCTCTGCGGGGGCATAGTGTAAAGTTAGTCACGGTTGACCTTAGGTTTGGAATCGTGTATTTTAGGACTTCCACGACTCATTAAGCATTAGTTAGGAGTAGGGCTGTTCAAAAAAACCGGTTAAACCGTAAACCGGACCGGACCGGTTTTTTTTGAACCGCCGGTCCGGTTCCAACCGGTTTCATTATTAACCGGTCCGGTCCGGTTTTGAAACCGGTTCCAGACCGGTCCGGTCCGGTTTCAGTTTTTGGAACCGCGGTCCAAACCGGACCAGACCGGTTTGCCTTGTTTAGTTATTTTTACCTTAAACTCTCTCTCTCTATATATATATATGTAAATGCTGATTGTTTGTTTTTAACTCTATATATTAAATGACCACTCTATTAATTTAATTTTAATTTATAAAAACCGGGACCGAACCAGAATGGACCAAATTGGTCCAAAACGGTCCAAACCGGACCGGACCGGTCCAAAACGGTTTGGACCGGTCCGGGTTTCTCTATTATTTTGTCCGGTCCGGTCCCAATAATAAAGAAACCGTTTAACCGGTCCGGTCCGGTTTTGGACCGGTCCGGTCCGGTTTTGGACCGTGCACAGCCCTAGTTAGGAGACATAATAGTTGGTCCTGCACTTGAAGCAATAGTCCTAGGGGGAACAATGTCCGAGTGCCCCACTTTCTATCAATTGCATTTCCTTTTATTTTATTGCGCCTCTCTTTCTTATTTTCTTACTGCTATTTGCATTGATTCTTGTTCACACCACTATTGACTCATCTTCCATTTAGTTAAATAGAAATCTTCATGTTTCTAATCACTATTACCTTACGATAACCCACTCACCTGGGTATTATTACTTTAACAAACCCGTGCACTTGCGGGTCACACGCAAGGGGTGTGTCAATTCTCCATTTTGAACTATCCTAAAAAAATTAATTAACTTTTTAATGGATTTAAAGTGATAAACACTTTATGATAACATAAAAAATATATATAGAACTATTGAAACAAACTTGATATTAAGAAGTATGAGAGTAGGAAAAACCTAGAGAGGAATGTGATGAATGGTTGTAAAAAATAACAAAAAAAAAATGCAAAGCTATTGCAATGACACAAAAACAATTATTTTCCTATAATTTATCCACTACAAAATTTTAGAGCAAACAATAATCACTAGTAGAAAACATGGCTTTCAAATTTAACAGTAAATATGGCTTTCATATAATCAACTTGGAACTCAATATTATTCAATGCAAAAAGAAAATACAAAATTAAGTACAAATATGGATATTGCCAAAAAAAGTGCAGCTCAAACACATAAAAGAGAGACTAAAATAATTAAGCAAAATTCATTAGAAGGTTAGCACATAACAAAAGTTAAATTTATTAGCTGACTCATTCGACAGTAGTGTTCATTCCTATGCCTAAAATCATACCACATTTCTTGTGCAAGGTTATCTCTCTTTTCAGTCCACTCATTACATGGCTCAATAGTTTTTACTAATGGTTTTTCACCTATTGGCATCTCATTATCTGCAAGTGGAGTGAATTCCTCAAGATCTACCGCCATGTTGTTACAAATAAAATTGTGTAGTAAACAACATGCTAAAATCATTCGACTTTGTGTTCTTATGGGGTAAAATGAAGGACTCCTCCCCATCATTTCTTCAAAAGCCCGAAGCATCTCTCTATGACATTTCTTTCTTGAGCATGCTTATAATTGAATAACTCTTCACGATTTCGAGGCAGGCATCTATAGGTGGCCCAATCTTGAATATGGTACCACCTACCTCTATACAGGGTAAGAAAACCTTCCCCATTTGTGTAACCACCATCAACAACATAATATAAACATAAAAAGGTTAAAATCAATTAGTATTAGGATTTCCAAAATGTTTAATAACAAACTATACACAATAAAGAGCAATTATTTAAATACCAAATGGGACTTTCAAACCTGATTATTGCATCATGTAGTACCCTAGAATCTGAAGCCATTCCTTCCCATCCACCTATTACGTAGATAAAAAGCATATCTTTGGCACAAACTCTTGAGACATTTGTTGCAAGTCCACCTTTCCTTGTTCGATACCTAGGTTTATTTCCTGCATTTGTTGTTACTGATATATAAGTACCAACCAAGGCACCTATACATGCTTGCAAGTTCATTAGAAAATTATAATTTTATTAACTTAAGTCTAATGAAAAACATGTAATTTATATTTTACATTGCTTAAATAAAGTATACCTTGAACCATTTCCATTTACTTTCACTGCTAATTTATGGAATTGGTTGTGGCTTGACAAATAATTTGTCTTGTAACCTTAAAATAGCAGCTAAGAGCCTCTAACAATATCTACTAATAGTTTGACCCAATCTAAGGAACCTTATTTGAATACTCCTTTTCTTTGTGTGATGAACTAGTATATTTAAAAAAATAATAACTTGCTCCTCAATTGTAACTCTACCAAGTTGCACCAAGCCTCCTCGTACACTTAGGACCTCACAAAGATGTACAAATGTGTTTGTGCACATTATTAATTCTCATATACAATTATTATCACCTGACTTAATAAGGGAATCTATTATATCTCTTTGTGACTCGTATCTAGCAAAAGCACTTTCATTTATAGCTCTTCTCTCATTATCCCTTCTCAAAATAAAAGTAAAATAAAACAAACCATCCCCATATATTGTCATCTTATTCACATAAATTATTCAAGCAAGAAGAAAATACAAATGTGCCGATGGTCCATCACTGACTACCCACTAAAAAGAAAAGAGAAATTTATGTAACTAAGAGGTCAAAATTAAAATAAAATAAATACATGATGGACGGCTTATGGGTGTGTCAATTATGCAAATATATGAGCATGCAAGTATGCACTTAATACTACAATTGGTCCGTTATACCGCAAGTGTACGGGTCATCAAGTAATACCTCATGGGGGAACATGAGGGTAGTATTTCCCCAGGAATGGCGCAAGGCTCCTATTATTTCATTTTTACTTAATCAATAGCCTAATCGTTTATGCTTATTCTTTGGTTTACTTGTACAACATTTTTAAATAATACAATTGGAGATGACATTAAGCACACTTAGAAGGAGTTGGGAGTATGTACTATAAGTATCTTGATTATTAATTATGATAGGCGTTAAGTGTTAATCATGTTCTAGGTTTGAACTGAAAGAATTCAGAGGGCTACTAGCCCCAATAAGCCATGGTGGCTAGGTCAAAACCACTAGGAATTTAAGATGGAATCTCTTTCACCCTAGCCTCCTAGGTTTGCCTTAAGTGTGTGAATCCCACGAGAAGAAACCTATCAAACCCTAAACCTAAGGGACAATCAATCCCTAATCTGGAAACCTAGCTATACCTAACCTCTTAGAACATGCATACATCTATCATGGCATGGGCGTCATCAACATGGGGGCATATCCTCCTCATCCACATTAACAATAATAAGTAATTAAGAACATGCAATGATTACGAAAACTAGAACAATTTGCATTAATCAATCAAGATTCATAAGTAATAACTAAGGGACCTAGACATACAATTCTCCATCAATTAGGTTCTTATCAATCATGACAAGCAAAGCATCAAATCACAAGAGAACCACAAACACTAAATAAAGAATAAATAAGAGTTTAATGTATTCCAAGACTAACTCCCTCTAATAGTTCTCCGAAGATAGAGATTAGAGGATCCCAAGGTTGTCTGATGTCGTGTGTCACTCACGTCCCTCTGATGATGATATTTGAAGATACCTATCATGTGCAATCTTCTTCGATGATGCTCGTTGATGTACTCTTGAGAAATCTTTCAAAATCTGTTTGAATGTGGAAGAGACTCCATCTCCTGCCACTCAGATCTCCAAAAATCTAATCACCCTAGCTTATTCCACCAAAAAGTCTCATCCAATTTAGAGAATACTGGGGTATTTATAGTAATGAGCTCTACCACGGCCTCACCACAGTCGTTGTAATGCCCGTTGTGAGTAAGTTATTACTTCGGCTCCAAGTCGAGTCCTAGCATGGTCATGGTCTTTGGGCGTTATACGTCTTGATAACATCCATTATGGACTTCACAACGCACATTGTGAGGCTGTTATAGCTTCTCTTTTGCTACTAGTGAGCTCATGCTGCCACGGTTTGATCACGGTAGTGATAAGTGTAGACAGCAAGTGTTGTGTGTTGCCATAACGGCCGTTGTGAGTCATGGTGTAGCCTTGATTCAGCAACTTGCTTCATTTTGCTTCAAAATGTCCTCAAATTCGCTTCTTTCTTTCTAAAATAGAAATAAAGGTTGTTATGAACAAAAGAATGAAATTTCACACTAGTGAAATGCTAAATAAGTACAATTTCATGCTAAATGCAATGTAAATGATATAGAAAATATGATCAATTTAGCAGCTATCAAATATCCCCACACTTACACGTTTGCTTGTCTTCAAGCAAATAAAACTGATAAAAATAGAATACATGATAAGTGCTTGATCACAGGCAGCTAAGTATTGAATTTCAGTATTGTAGGGGAATAATCAAACGCCAGGTAGCATGATTATTCCTCTACAAAGAGTAGTCTACTCTATGATAAAAAGTACTTTCCCAAGTCTCAGTCTCCTAGTCCACTATCTTATAGTCTAGATTGTGTAAAGAAACTTTTTTGTGTTTTCTTTAGTCTCAGTCTTACACTTTTCATAATTTTTATACATGCTCAACATTTTCTTTCTTTTTTTTCTCTTTTTTTTCCTCTTTTTTCACAGTCAATAGCTTTCACACTTGCCAGGAGGCAGCCCTCTCTCCCATTAGGGCATACACTTTGTATCTGGCTTGTTGGGAGTGACTATGCACTACAAAGGAGGTAACATTTTCTGCTGCACATATATCTTAACTTAGAGCAATAAAGTAAGTATTGATCATTCCCCCATTATAAAACAGTCAAACTAGCCTGTGTATATGATACAAGAACCCCTAAACCAGAGTAATGACTCGCAGAGCAGTCAAACTAGCATGTCATGTCCCTAGACCAAAGAAACTCCAATAGGTAAGTGCAACACCTTCAATGATCAACACTAGCATGTGTATAAGATACAAGCACCCCTAAAAATATTTTACAAGATAGATAGTATAGTATCATAGTATAGTATAGTAAGAAATTCTCAATAACGTGCAAAGAAAAAGTAAACCTACATTCCCTTCCCACACTTAAAGATGTACATTGTCCCCAATGGACACATGCATGCACAAGTGTAGTGACATATAATAAGAAAAGAAATTAAAATAGTATACAGTCACTAGTACTCGACTCATTTCTTAGTTTGGCCGACCAGGGTGACGAAGTTACCCTTGTCCAAGCAACAAATTGTGCGGGCTAGAACGGTACAGGATCACCTTAAACCCTGATGAGACACAAATTGGGTAGTTAAATACATAGTAAATAAAACTATATAGTGCTATAAAATAAAATCCAGTAATATCAGAAAGTATAAAAGCAACAGGGCAAGTGTCCCTTGCTATGATAAAATGTACAATGTTCTAAAAAATAAAAGTACAAAAGTGGTATATAAAATAAAAAAGATGGAGTCCGGCAGGGGAAGTCTGGCGCGGTATATGATCGGTGAAATACTGGTGGTGTCGGTGAAGCAGGAGGAGACTCTGGCTCCACTGGAGCTGTAACGGTGGGTGATGTTACTGCCAGAGTGGTCGAGGTCCTAAAGATGCAGATGCGTAAGGATCTTTCAAAGTAGACCCTCAATCCTTACTTGTCCCTCCTTGAGATGTGTCAAGCACTCCTCAAGAGCTGATGGAGCCGATGTAGTCGGTATGGCATTCGTAGGAGGAGGAGGAGGAGCAGAAGGAGCTGGAGCCGGGATCGGGGGAACTGTGGTGGCGGGTGTCTCCTGAAGAGACTCCTCATCGTCAGAAGACTCAAAGTCGGTCCCATGGATTGCCAGGCATGCACCCCGTGGGGTGTGTCCCGCCGCTCAATCATGCGCATGGCCCAGAGCATGGTAACTCCGAGAGGCTGCATGCCCATACACGGTGTATGTATGCACAGTGATCGATCAGACCAAGCCCTCATACAAGCCTTGTAATGTACAAACTAAGGAATATCGTCTCCAGGCGGGGATCCTGAGACTGATATCTTAGCTGGCAAGCTAGCGCATGATCGATGTGAATCGGTTCGCGAGCTACCATGCTCCATAGAAAATATAAGTCCTTGAGGTTCACAACTCCCGTGTTGTCTCCTTGCTCAGTCAATGTCCGTGAAAGGATGGCATGGAGGTAGCAGAACGCAGGGCATCCTAAGGCAGACGCCTTCGAGATCCCATAGACGTAGGTTTCACGGCCTGGAAGTGTCTGGGTCTATACCTACCCTGGGCTCAGATGGACAAGTCGGTCAATGTGGAGCTCGGAGTATGATGTCATGTGGGTGTTCTCCACGTCTACCAACCTCATTCAGACTAAAAAGTCCATGTAGGACATCATATACTCCTCCCCAAGCATCTGGAAACTGATAGTCTCCTGATGCCCCAAGCTGATGATGGTACGGTAAAGCTCGAAAGAGCTCATGACCTCCATCATGAGCTCCCAATACATTGGCTCATTGATGCCAAAGAACTGATCCCAGCCCTATAATGAAATAAGGTCCCGTACCTCATCAGTGAGACCTATGCGTTTGAGCGTTGGCCAATCTATTCGATGCCCTTCTACAAACCTCTTGTAGACGAGCCTCCTATAGCAGGCTCTGTGCTCAGGATGCCTGAACCGTGGTACGGATGGCCGAGAAGAATCTCCAGTCTTCTTCTCCTTCTTAGCCTCTACCTATGGACCATTGATAGCTCTCTTTTGACCCATAACTTGTAATTCAGAAAGAATACGAAAAATCAATCAATAGAATACAGAAAATGCATTGCAAGAAGGGATAACAGGTGCATAATGGGTACATCATGGCCATTATATGACCATAACGGTGTCACAACACCCGTTACCAAGGCCATGATGTCAGTCTAGATTATCACAACGGCTACACAATGGCTTGTTGTGTGTTTCAGCAGCTTAACTGTGCACTGTGCTAAGGGCACCATTGGCGCACATCACCATAGTGTGTTAGTTGTGTCCTTGAGTGGAGCAACGGCTAGCTGACAATGGCCTTCCTCCCGTTGCTAGGTGTTGCTGAGGTGAGATGAGCTGGAAAAATCTTATAACCCCCTGACAACAGGCAGACAACGCCTGTTGTGGCTCATTTTTCCCTCGTTTTGTATTTGAACAGAATGGTTATCACAACGGCCATTGTTCATCGAGGAACGACTATTGTGTGCTCGACTATGGTGAAAAATTTCTGTACATTCATCTATTTTTATTGGAATTTACATAAAAACATTCACCAGGCATCATTAAACAATTTCATGCCATTTAAATATTATAACATCACAATTTAAAAGGTTTGGAAGGGTTTTTGCAAAATTGGTCGAAAAGAGAGATTTTTTCATCGTGAGAATCGAGTGGATGTGGTGCTAAATCGAGTGGAAATAAACCCAAGCTCCTCAAAATCACAAGGCAAAGATCAGGAAAGGTTCTCCGGTGAAGTGGTAGAGAGGGAAGTGAGTTTTGAGTGAGAAAGGCCAAGAGTTAGCCATTGCCGACCCTATATCTCCTCGTAATGGGGGTAACAACAGCCAAACAACAGTTGTTGTTCATGTGTTCAGTCTCTTCAAGGCACCATGGAAGTTATAAGCCCGTTATGGGGTCGTTGTTAACTCGGTTGGGGCTCAAAAAAATTTTAAGTGTTGGCAACGACTTTTCTAGGGCTTGTTGTGTTCACCAGGGCCAGATAACAGGTATGGTGAAGCCGTGCCAGACCTCTGGAAAACCAAGAGTCACGGCAATCTTTATGGAACAGTTATTGTAAATCACCACGGCTATCACAACAGCTATTGTAAGCCAGTTGCAGGCTCACTCAATTTTTTCCAGAAAAGTCTATCTCTCTGCATGAACATCACAACTAGTATAATGGGTTTACCATGCCCGTTGTGATGCTCGCAGTGAAAAACTAAAGACTTTGCCTGTGTAAAACAGTATGAAAACAATTACTACTGATAGTACTAGACTTCCCAATCATGTTTTGCTCATAAAATTCAGTAGGGGTGAGACAATTTCACACTTTCATATTGATTACCACTTTATATATTTTATTAACTAACAAACAATATTGAAAACTAAGAGTAAATGAACTAAAGCCTAGAAAACTTCTTCGGTTACTTAGAGAAAGTAGAGAAGCCTTTTTTTCGATACCAAACGTACCTATTCTTACCTTAAGATGATTTTGGGTTACTTGGAGAAAGTAGAGAAGCCTTTTCTTCGTTACCTATTTTCAAAATACTAGAGTTTATTACCTCAATCGTGTGTTCCTCTTTTGGTTGTAACTTCCTCCATACCTTCTTTGTTGATGCGACTCTCACATTACTCTCTTTATTGTTCCTTTAAAGTCATGGATTTGCTAGTTGTATCTATCCTTCCCTAGGCTGCTCCTTCAAATATTTGCGAGGAGGGTTCACCATGAATACATCATTAAAATCTTGGCAGATAATTGTAGAATGACTCTTGAGGTGGGATATAGCTATAGTTTTTGGTGTTTTACCCCATACTTCACCAAATTTCCCCCAATGTACATTTTTGCTCGTCATGGCCATAAGAATCAAAAGGTCTCTCTTGATATGTTGGGCATACATACAATTACAGAAGGTCTACGTAGTAGTTCTCATAACCCTTGTACGATATCAAAAGCTCCTCGCCAAACAAGGAGTAAATGAGTTAAAGACAAATGAAAGAAAGTAAATATGAATATATATATATATAATAATAAATGGCAAAAACACTGAGCTACAAGTTTTCCTAAAAAATCTCGACTGTGGCCCCCTGCAACGGTATCAAAAATCTGATGGACGGCTTATGGGTGTGTAAATTATGCAAATATATGAGCATGCAAGTATGCACTTAATACTACAGTTGGTCCATTATACCGCAAGTGTACGGGTCGTCAAGTAATATCTCGTGGGTGAACACGAGGGCCGTATTTCCCTAGGAACGATGAGAGGCTCCTATTACTTCTTTTTTACTTAATCAATAGCCTAATCACCTATGCTCTTTCTTTAGTTTACTTGTACAACATTTTTAAATAATACAATTGGAGATGACATTAAGCACACTTAGAAGGAGTTGGGAGTATGTACTATAAGTATCTTGATTATTAATTATGATAGGCGTTAAGTGTTAATCGTGTTCTAGATTTGAACCGAGGGAATTGAAAAGGCTATTAGCCCCAATAAGCCATGGCGGCTTGGTCTAAAGCACTAGGAACTTAAGATGGAATCTCTTCCACCCCAGCCTCCTAGGTTTGCCTTAAGTGCAAGAATCCCACGAGAATAGACCGATTAGACCCTAAGCCTAAGGGATAATTAATCCCTAATCCGGAAACCTAGCTATACCTCACCTCTTAGAACATGCATAAATCTATCATGGCATGGGAGTCATCAACATAGAGACATATCCTCCTCATCCACATTAACAATAATAAGTAATTAAGAACATGCAATTATTGCGAAAACTAGAACAATTTGTATTAATCAATCAAGATTCATAAGTAATAACTAAGGGACCGAAACATACAGTTCCCCACAAATTAGGTTCTTATGGATCATAACAAACAAAGCATCAGATCACAATAGAACCATAAGACCAAATAAAGAATAAATAAGAGTTTAATGTATTCCTAGACTAACTCCATCCAATAGTTCTCCGAAGATGGGGATTAAAAGATCCCAAGGTTGTCCGATGACTTGTGTCACCCATGCTCCTCTGATGATGATCTTTGAAGATGCTTGTCATGCACGATCTTCTCTGATGGTGGTCGTTGACGTGCTCTTGAGAAATCTACAGGGAATCATTGGAATATGGAAGAAACTCCGTCTCCTGCCGCTCAGATCTCTATAAATCCGGCCGTCCTAGCTTCTTCGGTAAAAGAGTCTCCCCGAATTCAGAGAATACTGGGGTATTTATGTTAATCGGATCTGCCACAGCCTCACCACGGTCGATGTGATGCCCGTTGTGAGTAAGTTGTTGCTTGGACTCCAAGTCACATCCTGGCACGATCTTTGGGCGTTATGCATCTTGACAACGGCCGTTATGGACTTCACAATGCCCATTGTGAGGCTATTATAGTTTCTCTATTTCTACCAGTGAGCTTATGTTGCCACGGCTTGCTCATGGTAGTGTTAAGTGTACATAACGGTAGTTGTGTGTTGCCATAACGCCCGTTGTGAGTCGTGGTGCAGCCTTGATTCAGCAACTTCCTTTATTTTGCTTCAAAACGTACTTGAATTCACATTTTCTTCCTAAATAGAAATAAAGGTCATTGTGAACAAAAGAATGAAATTCCGCACTAATGAGATGCTAAAAAAGTACAATTTTATGCTAAATGTAGCGTAAATGATATAGAAAATATGATCAGTTTAGCACTTATCAATACACAATGTGATAAATAACTAAATTGGCCACCTATAGGTAATCGGAATTGAGTTGTGTTAAGATTGGTTGAACCTGTGAAATCATAAAACATATCGTGATTCATTAAAAATTGCATATCTTCATGGGCATAATAGGGTACACACACACACACACACACACACACACACACACACACACACACACACACACACACACACTATACATACTATTAACAAATAGTGCATAATCATATCAACCTTATACTATAGCAGTTTGACAAGTTAATATGAGAATAATTAGCATAAACTATTACTAGCAAGACATCTTTTTTATACATTTGATAAAATGCTAAACTAAGTAGGTATCTTGTTAGTAATAAGTAGAGCATATCATCTACTTTTATTCTCCAACTTTTTATTTATATATTTATTTATTGGTCTAAAAGCATCCCTACTTTTCTTTCTAGAAGAGTTAAATAATTTTTTTTTTATAGAAAAACACTAAACCAGATATATAATTTAAATTTAATTATTAACTCTAAACTTATATAGATGATGATCGGTGTATGCATGTATGGTATTTTTTAAATATTTTTATAAGGGTACACTAATATGTTTGATATGTCTATGAAAATCATATCCATGATTCATGGATATAGATATAAAAAGATTTATATATTTTTTTTTATCCAATTTAAATTTTTAATTTTTGTGTAGAAATATAAAAAAAATATGTTAATTTTTATTATTTAAAATTTTATTTTTAATATATTGATCAAGATAATTCTCACTTTTATTCATCCAATAGAGATGTTTATAAATCAAACATCCATTTAAAAGGACGAAACCTAAATTAAAAGAAACCTCATCCTTCCACTATTTGGCTGCAAAGATTCTATTGTATAGAAATTAAATATGAATTTAGATAAAATACATCTCTATTGTATTAAAAAAAATTGTATATTATTCAAATTGAAATGAAAAAACAAATAGGATCAAGGAAACTATAAAATATAGCAAAATAATTCTAAATCAATCATATATATTATTAAATCATTTAATTATTAAGTATATGAATGAAATAGATAAAAAAAACCTATAATCTCAACAACACGTACTTTTTCAGCATGAATCCTTAACCAATCTCTTTCTCTGGGAGAATCCCTGGAAACTCTAAAATTTCAAAGAGATCCTAAAATTTTATAGAGACGAGACAACAAAAAATGGGAAGAGAGGAAAATATGAGGAAAAAAAGGAGGAAAGGAAGAGGGAGTGGGAAAACTAGACTATGAAGATGAGAAAGGGGTGTCAGCAGAGGAAGATAAGGAGGTGCAAGGTCAGGGACTTGAGTTTCGTGGGATGTGGAATACATGATTTGAATTTTTAATATTTATTAAGGGTAATCTAGTCTTTTAGTTGTACTGTACAATAATAAATTTTTTGTACCGAGGTTTTGGTGGTACAAAAATTTTGCCTACTTGTGCTGTACTCGGACTTTGTCTTGTGTTGTACTCTCAACAATTGTACAAACCAAATGAGGAACAAGAGAAGTTGTGCTGTCCTGAACCTCAAAATTTTGTGTATCGAACAGACCCTTTGAGAAGGAAAAAAGGGGCATGGACTTTGTTGTGAGGAAGGCTTTTGCACATATCGTAAGAGTTCTAAGTTTCTTAACCCTTTGTTTGTTTGGAGGTTTTTGATAGCGTAATGAGGGAGTGAGGAGGATTGAATTGTGTTTGGTTGGGAGAGTAAGGGGGAGTAGGAGGAGTTTGGAGGGGTGCTTCACCCCTCCAACTCGCACCCCACTCTTCCAAATCAAGATCACTATTAAAACAAGCTTTTAATATAAAATCTATGGAAAAGACAAGCATGCCCTTCATCAATTTTAAAATTACCATTATATCCTATAATTGTAAATAATCAGTTTAATAATAATATTATTAAATAATTGGTTTAATAGCAACAACAACAACAACAACAACAACAACAACAATAAACATAATAATAGCTTACCTGTTATGAATGGATGTGTTAAGAATTAAATGTGGATGCGTTTCTCCTCCATTAATATCCCTTTCATTACATTAACAATGTACACCATGAATCCTATATATAGGGGTTCCAATATGTGTTTGGACATACAACTATCTTGAATATTATAACTCTTCTTCTCACTATATTATTTCTCATTTATTTCCTTTGCGTAATTTGGGTATTTATTTTACTTTCATTTATTCATTTTATCTCTTATTTATATATCACAAATTTCTTTATTTATTAACACGTTATCAACACGAATTTGCTTTTGATATATATATATATATATATTCTTTTAATTTAGTTCATGCATGCTTTAGCTTTATATTGACTAATATTAAATTTATTATTTGTCGTTTCCATTATTTCAGCATTTTATTTTAATTTTTTATTGAATTATTGTTATATTATTTGCTTTAGAATTTGATATCATGGCGAATATCGCAAAAAGAGAATTCGAGGTTCTTCATATCTCTGGGAGCAATTATATATCATGGAACCTCGATGTTAAGCTCCATCAAAATGCCAAAAAACCTGGGAAAAATAATTGAGACTGTTAATAATGAGCCAATTGATAATAAATCAAATACATTGATATTCATACAACAACATCTTGATGATGGCCTGAAAAATGAATATTTGACTATTGAGGATCCACATGAATTGTGATTTTCCGTAAAAGGGAGATTTGATCATTTGAAAATGTTTTATTTGCCCAAAGCACATAATGATTGGACAAATATCAGGTTTCAAGATTTTAAAAGCATTCAAGAATATAATTCCGAGCTATTTAAAATAGTTTATGTGTTACGTCTCTATGGAGAAACGGTGACAAAAAATATGATGCTTGAAAAAATATTTACAACTTTTTATTCTCGAGATGTTATATTACAACAACAATATAGGAAAAAGAATTTTACTAAATTCTCTAAATTGATTTCTTGTCTCCTTGTGGCGGAGCAAAATAATGAATTGTTGATGTTAAATCATCAAACCCGACCATCTGGATCAATGCCACTGCTTGAAACCAATTATGGGTAAGGAAAATGGTATCGTCATAATAACGGTTATAAGAAACGAGGTGGAAGAGGTTATCGTGGTGGGCATGGCAGACGTGGTCATGCTGGGGGCTGAAATTATTTTGGACACACGATGGTAAAACAAATGTGTATCATCAAAAAACAACAAAACTAGAATGATTGATTAGACAAGAAAAGATATACATATCTCTATTGTGGATTGAAGAGTCATTGGTCTAAAATTTGTAGAACCCCCTAGCATTTCGTCCAACTTTACTAAGATTCACTTAAAGACAAAGTGTAAAGGTGTTGAGACAAATTTTGCAAACAACTCCACAAAACCTAACTTTGTTGATGATATAATTCAGAATATATACTTAGATGTGTCAGACTTTCTCATAGATTAGATTTATAATATATGTAGTATGTTTTTATTTTTATTCAATAAGTTATACTTTTCATTGAAGTTATATTCCTTTGTTGTGCTTTTTATATAGATAAAATATGGCTGATGATGAATGCATTGTTGATTATGGAACGACGCACACTATATTGCAAAAGCAAATATATTTACATCCTTATCAATGAAAAAAGCTTTTATAGCCACAATAGCTAGGTCATCAGACCTAATTGAAGGTTCCGATAGAACAACACTGGTGTTGCCAGATGGGACACCTTAGCAAATTAAAAATGCTCTGTATTCTCCAAAATCTAGAAGAAACTTTTTAAGTTTTAAAGATATATGTCTCAATAGATATCATTTAGAGACTATTGATAAGGAGGAAAAAAAATATCTTTATATTACTCAAGTTGTTTCATGCCAAAAATGTGTACTTGAAAGCTTTCCCTGTATATCTTTAGGATTATGTTGTACACGTATTAAAGTGATGGAATCACATACGGTCTTAACCACGAAGGTTAATGATCTAGAAATATTTAAACTATAGCATGAAAGACTTGGGCATTCAGGTGCTATTATGATGCGTCAGATTGTTACTAATGCCCATGAACACCCACTGAATGATTATAAAATCTTGACAAATAATGAATATGCATATTCAGCATGCTCAATGGAGAAACTGATAACTAGACCTTTCAAAAGTAAGGTGGCTAGTGAATCTCCTAAATTTTTAGAAAGAATACAAGGAGATTATTTCAAAAGTAAGGTGGCTAGTGAATCTCCTATATGGACCAATACATCTATCATGCTATCCATTTAGGTATTTTATTGTTTTAATCGATGCATCAACTAGATGGTCCCATGTTTCACTTCTGTCTACAAGAAATATAGCTTTTGCAAGATTATTGGCACAAATTATCAGGCTTAAAGCACAATTTCCAGATTATCCTATAAAGATAATTCGTCTTGATAATACTGGTGAATATTAAGAATGAAATTGCCTATAAAGTGCATGGGGTCATGCTATTTTGCATGCCGCAACTTTAAAACAGATTCGACCCACTGCATATAATTCATATTCACCACAACAACTTGTTGGTAAAAAGACTGATATTTCACATATAAAAATATTTGGTTGTGCAGTATATCTGCCAATAGCACCACCATATCATACCAAAATAAGTCAACAATATAGACTTGGTATATATGTTGGTTATGACTCTCCCTCAATTATACAATATTTAGAGCCATTAACAGGAGATGTATTTACTACAACATTTGCATATTGCCATTTTGATGAATTTATCTTTCCATCATTAAAGGGAGACATGGTTATTCAAAATGAGTGGAAAGAAATTGATTGGAACACATCCCAATTATATACATATAATCCTCATACGAAAGAATGTGAACTTCAAGTTCAAAGGATCATTACATTGCAGAATATTGCAAATGAAATACCTGATGTGTTGACAAATGCAAAAAAGGGTAACCAAGTTATATATACCAGCTATTAATGCTCCCGCAAGAATTGAGATACCTATTACCCCATTAAAAGCAAAAGAAATAGGAAACAAACAACGACAAAAATGTGGAAGGCCAATAGGTGCCACAGATTTAGCTCCAAGAAAAAAGAAGCAGAAAAATAAAGCTCTTGAAGAGGGGGTTCTCCCATGTGAAAAAGGAGAGGAAAATATTAAAAACCCTCAATGCATGTTAATGAAAAAGAATTAATGGGGAATGCTATCTATGAAAATACTGAAAACTCAATTTGTAATGTAGATGATGGTAAAATAATAAATTGTTGTGAGACCGATATAAATGATATGTTTATCTATAATGTGGCTACAGATATAGAAATAAATACAAATAATAATCCAGAGCCACGATCTATTGATGAATGTCGACAAAGAAAGGATTGGCCAAAATGGAAAGAAGCTATCCAGGCTGAACTAAACTCCCTTTCAAAATGTAAAGTGTTTGGGCCGAAAGTGCCAACACCTAAAGTTATAAAACCAGTTGTTTATAAATGGATATTTGTAAGAAAATGAAATAAAAACAATAAAATTATAAGATATAAAGCAAGACTGGTTGCTCAAGGTTATTCCCAAATGCTTAGTGTTGACTATGAGTAGACATATTTTCCTGTAAAGGATGGGATTATTTTTTCGATTTTTAATTGCCATGGTAGCAAGTAATAAATTAGATATAAAGTTGGTGGATGTTGTCACAGCATATCTATACGGATTACTTGGAAAAGACATATATATGAAAATCCCTTAGGGATACAAAATGCCAGATGCTTCAAAGCAGCGGTATTTGCACTCTATTAAATTACATGGATCTCTTTATGGGTTAAAAAAATTTGGACGGATGTGATATAACCGTCTCAGTGACTATTTGATAAAAGAAGCGTACCAAAATGATAATATATGTCCTTGTTTATTTATTAAAAGTTCTACTAACAAAATTATTGTGATAGCAATATATGTAGATGATTTAAATATTGTAGGTATTCTTCATGAAATAATTGCAATTACAGCATTATATCTAAGGAAGGAGTTTGAAATAAAGAATCTGGGAAAGACAAGATTTTATTTTGATATACAAATTGAGTACTTACCTACTAGACTATTCATTCACCAGTCAGCTTACACAGAAAAGGTGATGAAAAGATTTAATATAGATAAAGCCTATCCATTAAGTACCCCAATGGTTGTCCAGACACTTGATGTTTAGAGAGATCCATTTCATTCACCTAGTGAAGAAGAGGCAATTATTGGCTTATAAACTCCGTATCTAAGTGCAATGCTGCATTAATGTATCTTGCAAACATTACCATACCAAATATAGCTTTTGCAGTAAATCTCCTAGCAAGATATAGTTCTACACGGACACAAAGACATTGGAAAGGGGTTAAGGATGTTCTATGTTATTTACAAGGAACTACAGTTATAGCTTTGTTTTATCCCTAAGATTCTTCATCCAATCTCACAGGTTTTGCAGACGTTGGATTCTTGCCTGATCCTCATAAAGGACAATCTTAAACTGGATATATATTCTTTTATAATGGTACAGCTATTTCATGGGGTTCTACAAAGCAAACTCTTTCAGCTACTTCATCAAATCATGTTGAAATCTTAGCTCTCCATGAAGCTAGTCAGGAATGCCAGTGGTTGCGATCTATGATTGGACATATACAGTCATAATGCAAATTGCCATCAATTACAACAAATTCCACAATAATTTATGAAGATAATAGTGCTTGTATTTCTTAGATACAAGGAAGCTACATTAAAAGAGATAGAACAAAACATATATCACCAAAATTTTTCTACACCCATGATCTACAGAAAAAAGGTGTTATAGAAGTCCAAAAGATTCAATCTAATGAGAATCAAGCTTATTTATTTACGAAATCACTTCCAAAATGTATTCATCAGAATCTTGTGCACAAAATCGGGATGAGAAGACTCAAAAACATCATAGCTGAAACTAGTTGACAGTTAGGAGGAGGTTGTACTCTTTTTTCCTTCGCCACTGTTTTTATCCTATAGGGCTTTATCGGGCAAGGTTTTTAATGAGGCAGCAATGACTCCATACAACAAGGATCATGTACTATTTTTCCTTCACTAGGTTTTTATCCCATTGGGTTTTTTCCTGGTAAGGTTTTAATAAAGCATATCCTTTGATTATATGCATCCAAGGGGGGAGTATTATGAATGGATGTGTTAAGAATTATATGTGGATGCGTTTGTCCTCCATTAATATCCCATTCATTACATAAACAATGTACACCATGAATCCTATATATATTGGTTCCGATATGTGTTTGGATATACAACTATCTTGAATATTATAACTCTTCTTCTCACTATATTATTTCTCTTTTATTTCCTTTAGGTAATTTGGGTATTTATTTTACTTTCATTTATTTATTTTATTACTTATTTATATATCACAATTTTCTTTAGTTGTTAACATTACAAAAGTTTTTATTCTAATATTTGTTTAATAATAATGATGACAAAGTTTGTATGAAATAATATTGAATATATATAATTGATCATAGTTCGTTTTATATAAAAGGCAAATTGGTCATATATATATATCACACATCTCCTCACTCATTATTTTTTTTCTTGTGACAATTGTTGACTTATAAGATGAGAGGGATTTGAACCCTTAACCTCTTATTTGGAAGAGAAATTAATTATCACTCTTTTATTGTGGTGATGGTGTGGAGCAATTTTTTATGTTTTTC
The DNA here is from genome assembly GCF_009730915.1 of Dioscorea cayenensis subsp. rotundata. NCBI lineage: Eukaryota > Viridiplantae > Streptophyta > Magnoliopsida > Dioscoreales > Dioscoreaceae > Dioscorea > Dioscorea cayenensis. The sequence continues at coordinate 23,920,663 of NC_052477.1, forward strand.
CCTTAAATTGTAATAAACTATAATATATGTAAATAATGTTCTATTTATTTATTTATTGTTGTGCTTGCCTAAGTATATCCTGGGATATTAGATATATAATTAGTTTTAATAAAATTTATTTTTAATTAAAAAAGTATTCTCCTACTTATACATAGATTATCTAACAATAAGATTTATGAAATAAAATTTATATTAAAAATTAAGGAAAAAAATATTTAAATGAACTGTAATAAAATTTAAACAATAAAAAAATTGCTTTTAAGAAATGATATGTTGCAATAGAAGATAGGGTTATAAGATTTAGATATATATATATATATATATATTAAAAATGAGTAGTAAATAATTTTACTATTTTTGTAACAAACTCCATAAAGTTGGGTTTTAAGTTTTTTTGGTTTGAAGTTACGAACTCCAATTTCCTTCTTACCAAAAATCTTAGATTTTAGTAGCTCAATCTTGCATGAGTATTGCTATAAATGGCAAGCCTTTTTCTTCAATTCATATTATAACTTCCTACTGAATTATATGGAATTATAGCATTGATTCTTATATGGTATTGCAGTTTTTGACTATATTTACTATAGCATTAGATTTATGTTGTTTACTTTGATATGGGTATTTGTTTTGTTTGAGCATTGAGAATGGTGCTTGTTGGGAGGAGAAGGGTCAATAGTGAGGGGGAGAATAAGAATTAGATGGGAGATAATTCCGGACCTAGCTGGACCACACTCCTCACAGATTCTTGAGGCTCCAACTTGGTGGATCCCAGTTGTGCTGGTTCGAGCTGCTTAGAAATCGGCCCCCGAAACCATCTTTTCTCTTTACAGCCTCTTCTCTCCCTCTTTCTCTTTTCCCCTTTTTTATATAGATCGTAAATTCATTTAAAAGCGGGTCCATATGGTATAATTTTTTTATATTTATTAATGCCTTCCAAAATTCTGAAAAAAAATTTAAAATTTTAAAAACCAAATGGGATTATATTGGAAATTATTTTTTTTTTTAATGTCACGTGGTGGATTTTTAAATGAATTGATAATTTTACCACATCCAAATAAAGAATATTTAATGATTTATTTTAATAGAGAAACCACATATTCTTAAATTAAAAAAAAAAATTTCTCCCTACTTTGTAAATATATAAAACCCCAAAGTTTTTTGAAATTTAATTAAAAAGGTATGACATCGGTTTAGGGTTGCAGCTTGTGGACCTTATCACAATAAATAAATAAATAAATAAACAAATAAATAAATAAAGTAAACGGCTATTTTTTTAAAAGAATTCACAAGTGTCTTAAAATAAATAAATAAAATCTCAGTGGGATGATTTGTGTGAGTCCACCACATCTGCTTTTAAGATAGCTACTTGGAATAATTTTGCTAGTGTTTTGTCAAAGGTCCGCACGTTCAGTGGAAGGCTTGTAGCCACATACCACTGCTTCCGAGAAATATCACAAAGAACAGAAGAAGAAAAAGGAAGGCAGCACTACTTTGTCACCACAGTTGACACAAATCTCAGTTGAGACTCTAATCACCTCTCACCAAAAAAAATGGCCGCAGTTTTTGCCAATGCTCTGGAGACGATCGCCGAGTTATCGACGTCTCATGCCCTCCAATATTTAGGACCCATTTGGGTTGGAGTTCATGAGCAGCTCCAAAAGCTCCACAGGTCCTTAGTGTTTATCCAACCACTTGTTGAAGATGCAGAGGAAAGGCAGTTGACGGACCAGGCTGTCAGGTATTGGCTTTTGCTGCTCAAAGATGCGGTCTATGATGCTGAAGACATCCTTGACGAGGCCAAGACGCATGAACTACTCATCCAGCGCAAGGCAGAGCTTTCTGGTCGCCTAAAAAGCAAGGTGCGTGAATTCTTTTCTCTTGATCATAACCCACTCTTGTTTAAACTTCAGTTGGGAAAGAAGCTCACAAACGTCAATGAGAAAATAAATGAGCTCATTGAGGAGATGCACAAGTTCAACCTCAGGGCTGTTGAAAACAACATCAAACCTTGGAGGAGCAGGCCTCAAACCTATTCGTATGCTCATGAATCGCGAGTTATTGTTGGAAGAGATAAAGATAAAGAGAAGTTAGTGCAGATGTTGACTAGAGATTTTTTTGATGAGAAAGTGGCTGTGGTTACTATAGTCGGAATGGGTGGTCTGGGTAAGACGACACTTGCTCAGTTGGTATATGCAGATGAAAGGGTCAAGAATCAATTTGAACCATGCATATGGGTTTGTGTTTCTGATGATTTTGATGTGCCGAAGCTTGCTGGAAAGATCATACATAGAGTTTCTGGGGAAATTTGTGATCATACAGACATGGAGGCTCTGCAACAGAAGCTACGAAAAGAATTGGGGCAGAAGAGATATTTGCTGGTATTAGATGATGTATGGAATGAAGATTTCCAAAAGTGGGATGCTCTTAGAAACATGTTACTCGATGGAGGAGAAGGAAGCAGAATTCTTGTAACCACACGCAATGAAAAATGCTCTCGATTGATGGGTGCACAAAATCCTTATATTCTAAGCGTTTTATCAGAAGAAAGCTCTTGGGATTTATTTGAACAGAAAGCATTTGCTGTAAGTGCACCGAAGCCACCAACAATGGTGGAGATTGGTAAGAAGATTGTTAAGAAATGTCATGGATTACCACTTGCTATAGAAGTGTTGGCGTGTGTTATGCGTTGTAAGGGCAGAGAAGATGAATGGCAGGCAGTGTTGGAAAATGCAACATGGAAGTTACAACATACAAAAAATGAAATCTTACCAGGGCTGTGGCTCAGCTATGTTGATTTGCCTACTTATTTAAAGAAGTGTTTTGCCTTTTGTGGCATGATCCCAAAAGATCACGATATTGAGGAATTGAAGCTGATTCAGTTTTGGATCGCTCATGGGTTTATTTCATCTGAAAATGGAATTGATATGGAAGTTGAAGGGCAAGAGATTTTCACTGAGTTGATAAGGAGATCCCTTTTGCAATATGATTGTCGTCTTCATGCAAGTGAAAATAGAAGAGTTTGTAAGATGCATGATCTCATCCATGATCTGGCACACTTTGTTCTGCAGAATGAATGCTCTGCATTGTTGAAAAGCAGTGCAGCTACCAAAATACCAATAAAAGCCACGTCATTTGAATTTACACGTTGGTGAAAAATAACCAAGGTGATCATTCCATCATCCATAACCAAGTTGATTGCTCCATCATCCATACTGTGCTATATTGTCGAAGAGACTATTATGTCTTGTCAAAGCTGAAGTTTGTGAGAGTGCTTGACTTGAGTCAGGCACATATTGATGAGCTACCTGCATCAATAGAACATTTGCACCATCTACGATACCTTGATATTTCTTTTACTGATATAAGGAGACTACCAGAATCCATTTGTATGTTGGTTAATCTGCAGACATTGAAACTCTATTGTTGTTATAAGCTTTCCGAGCTTCCCAAGAGCATAACATACATGAACAGCCTTAGACACCTTCTTTTTGACAATGATCGACAGTTTGAGGCATTCCCTACTGGTTTGAGTCAATTACAAAACTTGAAAACACTACCGGGATATACTGTGGGAGATGATGCAGGGAACAACATAGGACAATTAAAGTCCTTAAATCTCTTTGGTGAACTTGCTTTGTATAATCTCCAGAAGGTGAAGAATGCTGATGATGCTAGAAAAGCTAATTTGGGTAACAAACAAAAACATTCACACATTAAAAATTATGTTGGGGGAAAAATTAAGTTGGGGACCTAATGATGAATGTTGTTCAATGGAAAATGCTGAGGAGGTGTTGCAAGCCTTGAAACCTCACAATGGAGTAAACAAACTCATAGTTAGCTATTATTCAGGCAAACAATTTCCAATGTGGATGAGAGAAATGCAACAATTCCAATATCTACATCGCATCGAACTATTCAAATGTAAAAGCATGTGAGCAACTTCCTCCACTTGAGATATTACCTTGTCTTGAGGATCTGAGTATTAGTGAAATGGTTGGCATCAAACACATTGTTAGCAACAGAGGAGGCAACACACAGCAAACATTCCCTGCATTGAAGTTTCTAGAGTTAAAAAATATGGAAAACCTAGAGGGGTGGTGTGTGCAGGAGGGTAGAGAAGCAAATTTGTCCTTGTTTCCATACCTCATTTGGATGAGTATTAAAGGATGCCACAAGTTGACAACCATGCCACCAGAGATTTTACCTCGTCTTGAGGATCTCAAAATGTATGAAATGGATGGCATCAAGCACATTGTTAACAACAGAAGAGGCCACGCACCCCAATCATTTCCTGCTTTGAAGAAGCTATGGTTAGAAAAATTAACAAACCTAGAGGCGTGGTGTATGGATGAGGGTATAGAAGCAAATCCGTACTTGTTTCCATGCCTCATTTGGATGAATATTAAAGGATGCCCCATGTTGACGACAACCATGCCCCCCATTCCAACTCTCCAAGAGTTACATATGGAGAATTCATTCTGTGAGACACAAATCTCTAGCATGTCCAAGGAAAGAAGGTTTTTCAAGCATTTGGAATCTCTTCATAGTTTGAAGATATATTCTTGTGCTGAGGAGTTGGTTTTGTTGCTGCAAGATGAAGAGGAAACAAGAGCCATGAAGTCATCACTTCAGCATTTATCTATTCGCAATTGCAAACAGCTATCCTTGGCATTGGTTTTGCAGAACCTTAAATCTCTAAGAGACCTGCGTGTGAATTCGATTGAAAATCTAGTGTCCGGGCCAGACGAGATGCAAGGTTACGATTCCCTCAATCATCTGATGATTATTTCTTGTAAAAATTATACTGGTGCATCATCACAAGGCGACTGTGGTCCACCGTTTCTAAAGCATCTTGATGTTTTTGACTGTGATGCCCTGAGAGCATTGCCCATGTGCCCCAAATCACTCCAAATGTTGGTTATTCACAGTTGTCCAGGCATGGAGTCTTTGGGGCCAGAAATGGGACACCTTACTTCACTATGCAATTTACAAGTATCTAATTGTCCCAAGCTGGTGTCTCTACCTGATGGGATGCAAGCCCTCACTTCCTTTAAGTCTCTACGTATTATAGGTTGTCCGGCGCTGAAGTCATTCCCAGAAGGCCTGCAACAACTTCTTCCTACTCTAAAAGCACTAATAATCAAAGGATGCCCGGAGCTAGAGAGGTTATGCAAGCCTGGAGGAGACTATTACAACCTTCTCTCTTCCATCTCATATAAACAAATAGGAGGACAGCCAGAAGAGGCAATTCGATATCCTCATGTGATTATTACTGATGCCAAACAAGCTTTGAAGTGCGTCACCACAAAACACTTCCTTCTATCTGTTGTTTTGGTTTGTGCAATTGCCTCTTTCATAAATTTCCTTTTCAACGAATTTGATAGTCAGGTACCACTTTCTCCCTTTTTCATTTTTCATTTTTGCTTTTATTCTAGCTTTTTAGTTTGTTGAAAATATTTTGTCCAAAAAAAAGTTTACTGAAAATATATTTTATCCTTAAATATGATGAAAAGAAAACAATTTTATCTACTTTGGCAACTCATTTCAACCTAAAATGGGAAGATTATGTTTGACATTTTTTGTCAATAGAATCATCATTTTAATTAAAATCTACGAAGGTAGTACTTTACAATTGAGTTGGTGCCCCTCTCTAATATAATTGAATTGAGAGAATGGAGAAAAATAAAACAGAGATATTCTTCTATGTTTTGTTGCCCCATGCCGTGAGTGAATACTTTATCTATTGTGCTATCCCAATGTTGATGCTAACCACTATCTAGCTTTATTATTTTTTTCCATGTGTTTTTGTTAAATAAACCACATTCATTAACTCTTCCCATGCCTTATATATTTTTTTTAATGATTTTTCTTTTTTCTTTTTTTTTTTTCAAGAATGAGCAAGATATTTGGTTTGTCCCACCAACATGAAGACAAAAACTCAGGGAGTCTAACTAAGAAAGACATGGGAACAAATCATTTCCAACTATCAGTTCAATTGGTAAGTTTAATGTTTGGTGTCCAGTCTGTGAATATGTTTTACTTCCACAAAATAAATTAATAGTCCAATGATAGCGTCCAAAATCTCAATTGGAAAAGGCAAGATGTTCGTAATTAATAGCACATAAAAATCTAATTTTGTTAAGTAAACTTTTTTTAATTATTTATACCCACTTGATGCAGTGTAGATTTATCTTTGTAAATGTACATAAACTTCTGTGGATGTACACAGATGTGGTTCCGGCTCATAGCACTTCTCTCAGTTGATCTGACTGTTCAAGCATTCTGTTCCTTTTTGTCAGTCTGTGTTGAAAACCAATCTAAGGAATGAGTTCAATTCACTTCCCTGCTCCTCCATTCTCACAGGCAGAACTCCTACATTGGCTGCAGCTTCAATGAAGAAAGACCATTCTGGGAAGAAGAGATGAGATTGGAGAAAAGTTTGAAGAGAAGAGAAGCCTCGTTCCTTTCATTCAATTGTGTAAAAGATCAAAGAGATGGAGATCCATTTGTAAACTATTTATGCAAACATTGATCAATGTTTTTATATTATTATTTTTAAAATAGCTCAAAGAGCTAATATATTGAAGAAAATGAGATACAAGGAAAAGCCAACAAACTACAAGAAAGAGAGGAGAAGAACAGAACTGAAGTCAAAAACTAACAATACTAGAAGCAAAAACTAATAGAGAGACACAACAAAAGCCAACAAGTGTTAAAAGAAGAAGCCAGCAGAGTAAAAACTTCTCATAATCCATCTCGGGAGTTCCTTGCCAGAATGAAATAGAGAAGTGCTATGGAGATTAGAAGCGAAACAAGCTAACTTATAAGCCGGTGATATCCAAATCTTAGGAATGTCATGAATGCGAGGTTGATTATAAGCTGATATTAAGTGAATGAGCGTGTTAATCTTTCCACGAAAAAGCCAATCCTGACGAGAGTTGTAGCTTGAATACATATCCATGAGATCAGGGCACGAAATGAAGATATTGCGGACAGAGACATGATCCTTCAGGCCAATTCTGAGAGCGAAGATAATCGCCTGAATGCTAGCGTCCAGCTTAGAAGATGCATCCAAAGGACAGCAGCCTACAAGAGATAGATTATACTGAGAATTGGAAATGAAAAAACCAGCAGAACTTACCTTGGTGTCCTCATTCCAATAGGCAGCAGAGAACAGGAACATACTGTCCGAATCAGTGAAGTTATTCAACAGCAGCTTCCTGCCAAAAACAGGAGAATGAGAAGTAAAATTGTTTTTGGCAAAGTGAAACGCTTTGAAAGAAATTAAGCGGACGTTAATAGAAGAGTCTCTAAAGATGGCGTCACAGCGGGCTTTCCAAATGTGCTAGGCAACAGAAGCGATAACAGCTTTAGCAAAAGAAGAGAAAGCCTAACAAACAACCCAAGCACCAGAGGCAAATTCACTTAACATAAGAGTTTGCGAGCCCATCATGTAAGCAGTATGATGCCAAATAGCCTGAGCCTTACAACAAGTAAGGAGCAAATGTTCAGCTGTTTCCAACTCCAAACCATAGAGTCTACACATATTCCTGGGGCCAAGATTAATAGCATGCAGGAAATCACAAGTAGAGAGTCTTCCATGAAAAACAAGCCACAAAAAGTGCTTCACTCTAGGTGCCGTTCTAATATTCCAAAGTTTTTCCCAACCAGCCCAAATGGGAGAGATTCTTTTACAATTGAGAAAATGATAAACATTGGAGGTAAGCTTGAAAATGTTCGACTTAGGTGTCCATATCCAATGATTATAACCAATAGGATCAATAGAGCCAAGCCAGTTAATGACATCAAAAGCATGAATACCAAAAAGATCTCCCAGCTTATGACAATCCCAACAGTTATCACTAATAAAATCATTCAAGGTCATGGATTCAAGATCCAAATTAACATTGATAAAGGTGGGTTTGTAAGCCAAAGGGATGTCAAAGCACCAGGGGTCATTATAAGCTGAAGTAAAGCTAGGATTGAGACAATTGATCCAGCAATTAGGTTTCAGAATTTGAGCAGTGTTACAAAGACCTTTAAAAAAGGTTGAGTTGTTGGATGGAGAAGTATCACACCAGAAATTCAAATGACCATATTTATGTATCAGAATGTCAACCCACAATGCATTGTCATGGTTCAAATATTTAAACACATTCTTAGCAAAAAGAGAATGCTTTGCAATAGAAATATTCCGAATGCCATGACCCCCCTCACGTTTGCCTTCAGTAATACAACTCCAACCAACATTGTGGATGCCTTTTCCATTGCCACGCCTATGTCAAAGGAAATCCCTAACAATCTTGCTAATATTCTTGAGAATAGTATCAGGGATGGGATATACTTGACAGTGGTAATTAGGTATGGAGAGAAGAGAGGAATTGATCGGAATGACTTTGGCGACCATGGACAAATTAGAGTGTTTCCAGCGAGTACAAGAATGACTGATTTTGTCAATTAAATGTCCGAAAACAGCGATGGCAAGTTTCTTGGGAGAGATCAGAATGCCAAGATATTTGCAAGGAAAGGAAGCAGATTTTATGTTTAGAATGTTACATATGCTCGGCTTCGGACTCTCTTATTAAACCAAGAAGGAAAATAAATTGCTCGATTTGTTCACATTGAGATGCTCGACCAGAGAAGGTAACCGTAATAATTTAAACATTGATTAATATTGGGGGCATCCAATCTGGAGGCTCTAGTGATGAGGACAAGATCGTCAGCATACATGAGATGGTTGAAGTTATAATTGAGATTGCTATTAAATCCCGGAATGGTTCCAGTCTGGAGAGCAGAGTTAAGAGTAGTGGTCAGAATTTGGGAAACAAGAATGAAGAGATACGAGGAAATGTGATCGCCCTGACGAATACCCCTAGATGAAGAGATCCATCTAGAAGGACACCCATTGATTAGGAAAGAGAAGGAGGTAGAAGTTAAGCAAGTTTTAATCCAAGTAATCCATTGACTAGGGAAGTTCATTTTGGCAAGCGTGGCAAGAATTGCACTCCACCTAAGAGTATCATAAGCTTTTTCAATGTCAGTTTTAATTATCATCCTAGAGGGGTCATTAAAATCTCGCTCAATAGAGTGAGCCACTTCATGCAAAGCAATAATATTGTCAAAAGGGCCACGACCCACCACAAACCCTGACTGCTCTCGACCAATAAGCTTTGGGAAAACAAAACAGAGTCGGTTGGCAAGAATTTTAGAAAACATTGATCAATGTTAGAATAACAGAGTAACTAACTACTGACATGGCATAAGTGATCAGTAACTGATTTTCAGCTCATTGTCCTATTATTCTGATGAGGATTGCTGACATGGCGTAACTGAATAACAAAATCAGCTGACATGGAAATGAAGCTGAATAACAACTAGTAAAGCCTGAATCTTCACGAAATGCATCTCTTCTTACCTTCCATTGAATAAGCTTCTTCGAGATCTTCTTCTCCTCTCCTTTAATTTGATAAAACTTAATTTTAATGTCACACCAATCTCTGCAATTGTGATGAATGCCACACCCAGTTAAGGATGCTGTCTTGGCTGGCAAATGGACAACTAATAAAGAACAAATACATGTACATATACATAAACTTATACCATATATATTTTTTGAAAAAGTGGATAAACCACATTGCATTAGAAAAAAGACAAGACACAGGTCCCACTGGGAAGGGGCTACCACAGGAAAGCAAATACAACCACCAGGAGTTGGAGAGCAAAACAAAGGACAAAAAAAATAGAAGAAGGGCTCTAAAGGAAAAGGAGATCCTTTAGGGACCCCAATCACCACAAAAACATGACTACTCTCCCAGGGGGGCCAGCGCGTTGACGGGATAACCCGCTCCTCGTAGGTAGTAGACAGGAACTCCAGACTCCTCTTGATCTTTGACATTGGTTCTTCTAATTTAGCTTTTTTTGGCCTCGGGATCTGCTGATAACCACAAAAGCACCAAATGATCAATCTTTTTAATAATAGTGCCAGTCGAAAGGTAAGTTAAAGTGAAAATAAGTGCGTTTCGTTCAAGCCAAATGCACCAAGAGATAGCCTTAACTAGTAAGTCCCAAAAGGATGGCAAAGATTTCGCAACACTCCATCGCTAGTTGCCCTAAAGGTCCTTAAGACTCCTTGGGGAAACCCGATAGTCTACCAAATTAGCCCTAGATAGCAAAAGCCACTAGGCAATGAAGAAGGAGGTGATCATTAGTCTCAATTGCCGAAAAACACATCACACAAGTAGATGCAGGAAGGAAATTACATCTATGCAAAGATAAGTTATCTTAAGTTAGGATCTTGTTGTCCTAAGCCACCCAATTGAAAAGGTTAATCTTTTTGGGGCAACTTTCTTTCAGGATGATAGGCGTTTTTTGACATCGAATGCTCCCATCGTTCAGAAATTTGTAGAAGGTTTTGACTAAGAATTTTCCACTCGATGTTAGCTTCCATCTTTTTTCTTTGTTCTTAGATGAAGACTGAGCATTGGTCAGAATGGGCAGGAAACTCACAGTTGAAAAAGTCTCCAAGGGGGTCATTGATAATCTGTATACCATATCCCTAATCGAAACTTCCATGTTGTGTGCTAATTGGAAAAGAAGCGGCCAGTTGTTAGCTAGAGCACATCCCTCCATCCAATTGTCCAACCAGAAAAGTGTTGTAGATCCATTATGGATGATGGAGCATAGATTTTTCCTAAAAGCTGGGAGGATGCGAAAAATGCCATTCCAGAAGAACCTGCATTGATTAGGGACCCTTTAAAATAATTTTTTGCGAATGATATCTTCACCGCACCACCGAGAATCAGAAATGATCTTGCACCACCATTTCCCCAGAAGAGAATTATTGAAAACTTGCAAGTTTAGAATTCCACAACCTCCTTGATCTCTCGCCCGACACAATCTTGTCCAACTGACCAACCTAACTTTGCAATGATGGGTATCCAAACCCGACCAAAGAAAGTCTCTTATGATATTATTTATCTTTTTGATAACCCAAGATGGTAACTTGAAGATTGACATCCAATAGGTGGGGATAGTTGTTAACATCGAGTTTAGCAGGGTGAGTCTTCCACCTAAGGAAAGCAGTTTTGATTTCCAGGAAGCAAGTCTCCCATGAATTTTACTAAGGAGACTGTCCCAATCTTGCTTTCTTGGTCATCCTGCCGAAATAGGCATCCCCAGGTAAATAATCGGGAGGGACCTAGCATCACAATGGACAGTCTTTGTGTGAGAGACATGTGGTGAAAGGTTCCTTTGAGAGGTGAATAAGCAAGTTTTATTAGAGTTAACCCGAAGACCTATCAAGCACTCAAAGGTATATAGAATTAACTTAATGATGCAGAGGTTTTCTACACCCCTGTCGTGAGAATTAGGAGGTTGTTAGCATATTGAAATTGGCACATCTTGAAACCTGAGTTACCCAAAGCCATCCCATGAAGGATTCCCGATTTAAGAGCATTATTGATCATGGTGCTAAGGACATTGGTTACCAGGACAAAAAAGGAGCGGGAATAGAGGGTCTTCTTGTCTAAGTCCCCATTGGTATCTGACATAACCACTTTGGCAACCGTTGATGAGAAGCTCCAAAAAACTCTCCCATTGGATGGAGCGGGAATAGGGTTAATCCATCCAATCCATCAATTACTGAAGCTTCTCGCTTTTAGGAGCTCCAACAAACTTTCCCAATTGACCGTGTCGAAGGCCTTAGAAAAATTAACTTTAAGGATCAAACCCAATAGTCGATGTTTTTGCATGTAGAAGATGAGCTCCTGTGCGGTCACAATGTTGTCAGTGATGCACCTCCCCTTAATAAATGTCAATTGAGTCACATCCACCAATAAATCAATGATGAGCCTTAATCTGTTAGCTAAAATCTTGGATCAAATCTTCAAAGAAGAGTTGATCAAGCTAATCGATCGATAATGTGAGGGGTTTTCCAGGTTTTGGTTCAGAGAGATTAGAGCGATATTGGCCGAGTTAATCCATTCAAGATTTGCTCTCCCCCAGTAGAAGTCATCACAAAGTTTAAAGATATCAAACTTGATAATATCCCAATATCTATGGTAGAAGAGAATCGGGAGACCATTAGGCCCAGGTGTTTTATCGACACTCATGTCAAAGACCGCTCTTTTAATTTCCTCATAAGAAAAGGGAGTGTCCAGGGAAGAGAGGTCATGCTGGGTTTTTGTTCCTAATAGATTTGACCAATTAAGCTTAATACAGAAGTCCTGGGAGGTTCCATAGAGGTATTGATAAAAGGAGGAGAAGGCATCTCCTATACTTATCGGTTCCTCAACCCTAACATTGTTCTGGATCACCCAAGGGATAAGGTTCCTATTGCATTTGCCATTGGCGACGTCGTGGAAATAACTAGTGTTTTTCATCCCCTTCTTTGATCCAAGTTAACTGCGTCCTCTGTTTCATATAGATCTCTTCGTGCTTGAAAATCTGCAAAAGGTTAGTTCTAAGCGCTAGGTCCTTGGCTTGTTCCTCTTTAGAAAGTTCTTGGGATTCCTTAAAAAAGCCAATAATATCAATATCATATATGACTTAACTTACTGATACAACTGCTACAATATAGAACTTAAAAAGAAAATAAATTAGAAGAAGACATGCATATCATGGCCAACTATTCTAACTTTGTGGACCCCACCCCCACTTAAGCTTTTTTTTTAATTTATATTTTGATATTTTGAATTTTAAATTTAAAGTAACCCTTGATCTCATCTTTAATATTTTCCTAATCTTTATGGACTTTCCTATTCCGTAACCTACAACCTACCCTCGTTAATCCTCGGGCCTTTGATCATCACGTTCTCATTCTTGTTAAAAAAAAAGGGAGAGATCTATCCCTAGCTTGTCCGCCTCTTCTCCAATCTTCTCATCACACTCTGATCATGGTTTTTGATCACGGACGGAATCTCTTCTCTATTAGGGCTTGTCAGAGGTAAGGTTTTGTTTTCTTGTTTTGTTTTCTTATTGTTTGGGTTTTGATGCTAGTTAGGGGTAGAGTTTTCTTTGTAGATTGATTATGGATCTTTAAATCTTGTGATTTTCATTAGAGAGTTGAAGTTTAAATCTTATGCTTCCATCCAAGCTTCTTATGTGAAAGATTTGAGTTATTTGAGGATAATTATTAGATTGAGAAGTTTTCTGGTATTATAGCTTGGATCCGTAATTAATTTCGGGGAGCTAGAGACATATTTTGGAGGATATCAAAATACATTAATTGTAGATAGCGATCTTGTTTATCTTACTACCAAATTTCTGAATTTCATGTGTATCATATAAGATATAGGCTCTAAATTCAAGTGCCTCGGATAAGATTTTTGTGCAGGCCTTGGCCATTTTTAATTTTTTTTCATGATTCTAGAGTCTGAATAAGATATAGAGAATTATATGAAAGTTGTAGATTTTGATGTTACCTAATTATTACCTGCAAAATTTCATATTTTATACATGTGTGGCTTGTGAGGTATAACCCTATTAGTGTAACTGTCTTGGATGAAATTTCTGTGCAAAACATGAAGATTGAAGGGTATTTTGAATGGTCAAGAGATTGAATTGGATAAGACAAAAAATATAAAACTTGTTCTTTTTTAGGTTGTCTAATTGTCAGTAAAATATTACTGATTCTGGAATTGTAGGTTGAGATATATGCATTTTTGAATGGGGTATGTTTGAATTATAAGAATGAAGAAATAGCTGGAGATTAAATTTAATGCTATAATTTGAGCAGTATTCTAAATTATGTGAATTTTGGATAGGTCACAGTCTTAGGTGTTTATGGTTCTCAGAATCTTGAAATTTGTGATTTGAAAAAGTATATGTGAAGTTATGAGGTATTTAGTACTTAATGTTCATGTTATAATTATTTTTTACCCTTTGAATTGGATAATTGCTTTTATACCCTTGAAAGAATCCAGATGTGGGAAGTAGAATAATAATTATATCGTTTTTGCTTTTACACCATTCTGAACTCTCTTTTTGCATTATCCTTGCTCACTAGCCTTTTACCTTTATAGAATATTTATGTCTTAGAATCCTTCTTACATACCTTACATTTTGTAAATCTATCCTATTGGTGTTTTATTGGCTTTCTTCCATAATTATAGGGCATGCCAAAATCTTTATGGTGTCAAAATTAAAGTTTATCGCGTTAGTGAGTATCAGGTAAGTAAACCACACATAAATATCAGTATATGTATATACTTTTCAACTCTAGCTAAAATACCATTTTAAATTGTTTATTTATTAATTTTTTGATTATTTATAATTTTGTAATTATTTAACCATTTATTAAATTCTTGTTATATAATTTTATTAAAGTTACGGTTATTATATTTTCCTAAATTGTTTAAAAATTTAAATTATTTGAAGATTTTTAGGAACTATCTGTCCAAGTTTATATTCAAATAACTGGTTATTTTGATATTATTAAGTTAGATCAACCCTATACTTTGCTCAGTCTAAACTTTGATATTTTTTTTGAGGACATTAAGTATTTGACATAGAAATCTAGTCTCTAATTAACTGTGCGACTAACCACATCGTCTCGGTGGTTAAACACGCCATGTTGACATATACTCTGATAAGAGACTATAGTTTCACACCATTTTGTTGGTTAAGAATAATGGCCTATGACATTCTGGCTTGGGTCACTAATGGTAAATAAATGACCTCAGAAATTCTGACTCAGGTCATTCAGTATAAACACATGACGGACGATATTCTATTTTGTTCATGGTTTATTGGGAGACATATACTCTTGAAAATTTGCTAAACTCTGATTCTATTTCTATTAATTTGCACTAATTTCAAGGTTTATAATTTTTATCAATATTATATTATGGTATACAATATGTATTATAATTCTTAGGATACTATTTTGATACGTCCTATATGGATTTCTGTTTGATATTCAAATATGTATTGCTGAAAACCTGTATGACCCCAAAATGGTTTTAGTTGGTTACTTACTAGACTGGAAAGCTCATTATCTTGTTGTTTTTCTTTTTCTTTCAGATCAGGGATAAGATTGACTGGTGGATAGCTTAGAAACAATTGTCGAGTAGCAAGGGTATCTTTGGTGTAGTTTAGGTTCATATTTTTTTTTAACCTGTATTAACCTGAAACTTTGTATTTAGAAAACTTTTTGTTTTTCGAACTTCATTGTATTTTGATTTTCGATATTTGAAATTTTGTAGAATGTTTGTTCTCTTTTGGATCAGGTTTTGAGGAAACTTAAAATCATAAACATAAATGTAACAAATAATGTTTGAGTTAACATACTGGATGTAATTTAATTAACATAAAACTGGCAAAGTTTGCAATCAACATAAAAACATTTCAAGCACATTACATACCAATCAGCCAAGTTGTGTATACATCCAACCTCAAAACCTCTAATCATACCCTAATAACTAATAAGTTGAGCCCCCAATGGGCAATTGATAACTTATAACTGATGAACATTCACATGCACATGATAGAGGGCAAGACATCGAGTACCATGCTCTCAAATAGTATGGGTAGAGGGTTTTAGAGAAAATTGGGTTTTAAAAATTCTCCATTCCCAAATGTGATACTGAATGCGGTCCGAAGACCGTGAGGCTCATATATTGAGCCCTAGCATGCTTGGGTATATCTTAAGAAGGTGTACACTTGTCTTAGATCCCCATTAATCCTTCTGATTAATTGAACAAAATATATTTTTGCACAGTTTGCAATCATAGTAGAATAACAGCCACAATTAGTTACTAGTATTATATAAAAAGTTAAAGAACCAATACTTGTAAACTAATTTAATAATAATTGAAAATATCTAAAATAAAGACTGGTGGTAAACATTGATTAATCGATAAAACAACATTTGATATGATATAAACTCCACCACTACCAACTCACTTGGTTTCCTGGGATTTTCAGGTTTAACTAGGCTCCTAACTGAAGATCTCTCCTATCTCCTGGACTTTCGCCTATAAATAACAATAAAATAATAATTACTAACAATAAATAATAACTAATAACTAATATCTATCTATACAAGAAAATATATAAATAAAGTAATGACTCCTCTAATCAAGCCTTCTTACTCAATCGGTTCCAAACCGATGTCCAATGTACTTCAATAGGCTTAAGATCAACTTAAAACCAACTAATTTTATTTAAATTACCACTAATTGAGCTTAAATCAACTCAATTAGAATTAAACCCACTTGAATCAACTCCAACGGAAATAAACCAGCTTGAACCAAACTCATTTCTTATATAATCCTCCAAAACCGGATTGATTCAATTAACCCAAACCTTATTCAACAGGTTCAGCCCAATTACACTGAACCAAGACTTGAACCAAGCTCAATCCTCAATCAAATTGAATTGAACCAGGTTAGTTCAATTAAACGTTGGTTCAATTGAACACAAGACTAATTGAACGGGTTCAACCCTAATTTTTTTAACCGAAAACACAATCCAAACCTAATTTAGCTAAATTGAACTCAATTGAATTCAAACCAACTCCACTCAGTTCAATCTAATTAAATTGGGTATGAACTGACTTAAGGCTAACAAACCCACTCACTTCACCCAACAATCCAAGAATTAACTTACACCCAAGTGTAACTTCAATCACAAAACTCCATTCTTTACATTCCCAAACCACCATTAAACCTCGTCTTAACCTTACTAACATATCATTAATCATTTCTTCTTCACCACCGCCTCCTCCTTTAATCTTTCCACTCTCATGCATGATTGTGCTAATCACCTTTACATCAAGCATGCCATACATGCTTAAGACAATAACCATCTTTTAACACATGCATGAGCACCATGCTTATACACATACACTAGACTTTGACCCTCTCCAACACCAATATAGCCTCTTAATTCTCAAACATACATAAATAAACCCCCATGCATGTGAGTTGTATGTATTTACATATGTGTCAATATGTGCATGCCATGCAACTCTCAAACAACCAATAAATGTATTAATAGTTTGAATTATAGTTGAATTAACTTCGTGATAATATTAATCAAATTTAAATTTAAACTAAATAAAGAGTTTAATGACTTTATCACATATATAATCATATGTTAATTATAATTGGCACTTTGGATAATAATATATTTAAAGTTTTAAATGTAGTTAATCATTTCATATAAAGGGGTTTATATATAACAACACCATGAGTCTCGAATCTATTGCTCTTTGTAAATATCCAGTGATATAGACGGGAGAGAACAGATAGATTGAAAGAATCCCATGTTTTTCAAGTTTAGATCACAAAATTCTAGTCATTTTCTACAACTCGCTATGGTTGGAGGTAAGTGATCCTGCTTTCGCAATTAATAATATAACATATTAAATGTTTTAATTGAGATCATATATCTTATAGTTGGTATCAGATCATTTTCTATACCCCTATCTAGCATGATAATGATTATTTTTATAATTGTATTTGCACATTTAATTTGATTTTTGTTTATAGATATTCATAATTGCATGCTCTTTGTTATTTCTAATTATGTATGCATATCTACTATTAAGTTTATATATTAGATATAAGCATGTTAGAGACACAAAATCATTAATATATTTGATTTAATTTTTCAAATAATCTTGTATAGTGAACATACATGCAGTCCACGGTTTGTATATTCGATGCAAATTACTTGGAGTTTAAATTGTTTTCCAAAATAAGTTGTGTATGTTTTAGGGTTTGAATAAAAGGGCACAAGACTCAAGCTTAAACCATCTTAGACTGAGTATACAACCACCCGTTATTACTCAAGGCAGATCCACACGTTGTTGCGGCCATTGTGATTGTGTAGTGTGTAGCGACATGATAGTGATACGCCCTTTGAGTCACTGCAAGTGCACGAGACGTACAAGTAATAAAGTGTACCCAAATAGGTCGAGTAGTCGAATCCACAAGGACTGGTAAGCTTTCAGTACTCGTTGTTCTTCTAATATCTAGCCGGATCAAAAGGGTAATAGAAGAAAATGGACTAATGGCTTAAGTAAATGTAGGACTGGAAATTGGGTGATTATCACAGAGATAAAGTAGTTCTCCGGACTAATCACCTCGATGAATGTACTGACCTAAGAAAAGATTACATGTACATCTCTTTAGACCGTGGTTAATGCCTACGGAGGGTTTGCTAACGTATGACCTTACTCAAGGTTTGGTATGGACTCAACCCCATCCCAAATGTGTGCCCTAGCTAAATAGATCTCTCGATCATCATCAAGACAACAATGTGCAACTATGGCTAACATAATTCTTGACTGTAATTACAACTACGGGGAGCATGCATGAAAAATCAATGCTCATGTAGGTAACGGTAATTCTCACATTGAGTTTTGCAACATACAACATCAAGACAA
The DNA here is from genome assembly GCF_009730915.1 of Dioscorea cayenensis subsp. rotundata. Lineage (NCBI taxonomy): Eukaryota > Viridiplantae > Streptophyta > Magnoliopsida > Dioscoreales > Dioscoreaceae > Dioscorea > Dioscorea cayenensis. Next base: position 23,939,054 of record NC_052477.1, read on the forward strand.
TCAACACAAAGAGTTACATCCAAGATAAATAAAAGGGAAATCATAAGAAAACTAATTAATCAAAGCTACAAAGTCAATACATCACAAGTCAAGAATCATAATCCGGGGCACCAAATGACGGTTATCCCCTTATAGTTTTACAAACACATGAAAGACTAAGAAAACAAAAGAGAAATAATCTATAAAAAAAACCCCCCTTTTGCTTCCAAACCACTTCGACGGTGCTCCGATGAAGTCCCACCAATGTTACTCCGCTCTACTTGGTGTCCTACCACCTCGGATCCACCTCCAATCCATCAACAATGAATCTCCACTGCCATCTCATCTCAGATCTGGAAGAAACCTCACCAAAAAATCCCTTTGAAAACCTAACTTTGGGACTCAAAAGGCATCCCCAAGGCAAGCACAGTTGTGCTCTTGGTTGTGCTCTTTTTGGGAGTCTTGGGATTGGTTTCCGGCACAGAATAATAAAAATATTATAAAGTGCATTGGCATAAGCACGGGCGTGCTTCTTCCCATGCTTCTCCTAACATGACAATGATAGGAGCACCAAAACCGTGTTCTTCTTGTGCTGAAAACTCCTATGAAGTGCAGGGGTGGAAGCACGGGATAGAAGTGTCATGCCGAGAACCCAGCTCGCCGGACCTAGTGTACAGACAAACGGCTGTAGACCCACAATGCGTGAGCTCTTAGGCCTGCAAGGCCTCAGAATCTAATTCAGGACAAGCAATCTATAACAAACCAATCAAGTTACAGGATTACAGACTCTACACAGACACAATACGGGGGTACAAGCAGTCCAAAATACAAAGCACAGGAATACAGTGATGGAAAATGACAACAACTCAAATTTTACAACAGAACCACACCTACAGACAGTCTTTCAAAATCCACACTGGTCTACCACTCTTGATCTGAAAAGGATTTAAACAAATCCATGAGCTTACTAGCCCAGTAAGTAATCCAGAAATTTGCGTAAAACAATAGGGTATATAAATCTCGATTTCAGATATTAAGAATAATTCAAATTTTAAACATAGTTTAAACAAATAAAAAAATAAATAATTCAACAGAGGTATAGTTCTCAAGTAATACCGTTATTCAAGATAACTATAATCAAAAGAATACTAGATTTCAGAACTACAAATAATAATTCTCCAGAAATGAGCATAGGTCTTCAAAACATAATTTAAACAAAATACAAAGTGAAATATTCTAATAAAAGAATATTTTCAAATATGATTCACCGGAATTCAAAACCCAGAAATACGATATCAAAAATACAGAAACTTCAAGACAGGACAAAAATTTGCGTATAAGATATACACAGAAATTAATAACACATAAATAGTATAATTGATAAAAATCAAAATCAAAAGTCAAAGCAGAATGTAACAGATTCCAGTGTAGGTCTCCAAATTCACTATAGATGCTAGAAGTTATTTGTTTACCCTCGGTGACCAAGCCTGAATAATAGAGATCATTTAGTTTACCATCGGTGACTAGGGACTGAATATCAAGTGGCCGTTAATTATTTCACCAAACAGACATGGTGTAAAACTGCAATTTCATTTTTCCAGAATTTCTTATCGACAAGGTCAGGGTTTAACCCCCACTAACAGGGTTGCATATCGCTCATTTGGAGACCAAAACATTCAGATAGATTTCAAAGCCAAAATACAGAATATTCACAAGTTTTTCCAAATACTCACACGAGTAAAAATACAAAATTTCATAATCCCACTTTAGGGAAAATAACAAAATAAATAAAAATTATTTACAAAATTATATAAATGAATAAATCATCAAATAAAAACCAATCACCCTGAAAATTTACACTCTCAAGGTCTTGTCATAATATCAATTCTAACATGTTTCATTTCACAACACATGACTCCAAGATCATTCCAAAAATTGCGAAGATATTTTGCAGTACCAAACTTAGGAAAATCCTGAATATTTTTCTGACAAGGTCCCCTTGCGTATATCTCGCAAGTGCACAGGTTTGTCGAAGTAATAATCCCGGATGAGTGGGTATCGAATCCACAGGAAGTAGGGAATAAAAACACTTAATCCGCTTCTTAGCTATGTGAAAGATCAGTAGTGATAAGTGTGACAATGATTCAATTCTCAAAAGTAAAAACAACAAGTAAGAAAGCACAAGTAAAGGAGGAGGTAAGGCAATCGATAAAGATGGGGTACTCGGATAATGCTCCGCCTAGGACAATCATTTCAAGTGCAAGAACCCTCTATTATGCTTCCTAATCAATGCAATGGTGAGTCGTGGAAATCCTTAAATACATAGTCCCAAATCTAAGGTCAACTATGCCTAACTCTATACATGTCTCGGAGGAGAGATTAGATAACCTCTCAACCTCGCACTCGAATAGAGTTGCAATGACCTCTAGGGATTCCAAGTGATAAATCTCTTCCTAATTATAGACCTAACCCTTTGTTCCAGGTGGAAGGTCCCTAACCACGATTAAGCCCTAGATACTAAGATCACCGCAACGCTTCACTCCGTTACACGCGCAACTAAGCCCCAGCGGAGGGTCACCCCTTAGACCATTCACTCTATTATGGCCGCAAAGAATTCGAGGAACGGAGATAGAATCTATCACGTCCGAGGGGAAAGGGGATGCTTCTGTACCTCTCAACTTACCCTCTCAATCCTCTCCAACCTAGCTTTGTCTAACGCTCGTGGTGTGTCACTCACTCACAAGGTTACCAACAAGAACTCTCAACCCTAGTGTCACTCTAGGGGAAATGTTCATACAATCAAGCATTCAAGGTTGGAACTCACAATAAACATCAATTAATTGAAAGCATAATAAAGAGATTCAATGAAAACAAATACATCCTAGGGTTCACAAATACCCAAGTACCCACTAGGGGTTTAGCTCTCCATGGAGCTAAGTACAATCAAATAAATAGAATGTAAAAAGCAATGAATCCATAGAGAAACCCCCTCGATAGTTGTGTCGATGGTCTTGTGGAAAAGTCCTCTACTCAGTCCAAGGATTCCCTTGTTCGGTATAGGATACGCCTCGACGGAGCTCCCCTACCAACCTTCTTCCCTCGGGGATTGGCGATGTCGGAGCCGTAGAACCTCTCCAAAACCTTAGCCAATACCTCTCAAAACCCTAGCCGAAACCCTCCCTCAAGTTGGGGAAAAGATCGAGAAAAGAATGATGAAATCGGGCGACCACACGGGCCTGTGGATTTTACACACGCCCATGTGGAATTTCCACACGGGCGTGTATAATTTCCACACGCCCGTGTGGATTCTCAATTCTGTTTTTCTTGGCGTCTGTGAGCAAGGTCTGCTCACGAGTACTTTTTATTGCATTGTTCTCGCTACAATACTTGGCCTAAAAATACTTCCGAGTCCATACTTTCACCGAGGTGGCGCAAAGCGAGCACACGTTCACGTCATGGATCGCTTTGCTTCTTTAATGACGGACAAGTTGGTAGAGATCTTGTTCTATGTGCATAAGTCGGAATGCTTGAGTGTGACTGCCCTTGTGCCCCTCCAAGTGGTTGTGCTAACTCAAATACGAGGAGGTTGGCACACACTCTAGCATCTCACACCCGACCTATGTCTTCGCATTTGAACCTTAGCAAGATTTCCTCCAAAATCGGGGCATTATGATCCACATTGGTTTCTTTCCTTCATACTCGGCCTCACAACCCTACCTTCACGAAAGTAACATAAAAACACACATATTAGTATAAAAACCAGAGAAAAATAATGCTCAACATAAGGAAAGAATGCTTCGCATTCATATCACACAAGCACTTATCATTTTCCTTGTCAAATCATTCACAAAATTTAGTCTCTAGAAGTGAGAAAATCATGCTAAATCTGAAGATTCTGCATATAGACGTCATCATGCGCAAGTCTTTTTAATGGGTCATAACTCATAATCTACAAATCCAATAAACTTGAAATTTTGTAGGATAAAAATTAAGGTGATAATGAATATTTTCTTTACTGAGCACTTTGCTTGATTGCATTTATTAAATCCGTAATTCGCCTCTAAATCTGCATGTCTACACAGTAATACCTCCAAGAGATGTCAACTAGAATTGATCATATCTTACAGAATGCATATCCAATAAATATAAAATTTGGCAGGTAGATAGATCAAACAAACCATTACTACTTTTCAATTTTAATCATCTGAAAATTGTGCTTCTATGATGACCTCCGAATTTAGGCCCCAATTCCCATTCAACTCATTATCATAACTTAAAAATTCATCCTAGCAATTTCATGCATGAACATAGAATGTCAAAGTCTCAAATCTGTAATAATCCAGCCCAATAGACCTTAAAATATTGACTCTAAACCACCAAATAATTTAATTTATTTCCCAAGTGCCAACCTCACAATTTTAGTAAGGATACCACCAAGGAAATACCATGATCTTCACCCTAGATAGTAAGTTAAAACTTGAAATTCAAGACTCAACCTTGCCTCAGGGTTGTAGTGCAACATTTCTCTTGATGTATTCACTTCTAACATACACCCACATTAACATTTTCTCTAAACACATATATGCCCATCAAACCTGTACATCGACTCAATATTTTCAATTATTAACATACACCCTTTAAAACATAATAGCATCCACTATACATTAACTCAAGAGCTTTGATCTCATCATCATACCATAATATGATCATAATGCCATCGTATAAGAACAAATAGACAAATAATGAACTGGTTACAACCAAATATTTTAATACATATGATGCATTAACGTTTCAAAATATGTAGTAGCCATTTTAAAAATAACTTACCAAAGCATAAATACTAATTCCATAACTCATTAAAGCCATAAATCAGAAATACATGAAAATACCTATTCGACAATAGATAATTTTATAATTAATAACAATAAGCAAGAATACCATAATAAAATAATAGATAATAATTTTGCCGAAAAAAATCTTCAAATAATGAAAACATTAATTCTCAGGGGATTACTTTCTTAAAAAGAGAATCCTTCAACTTCTAAGACTCTAGTCAACACTAAAGCAACTTCTAGGGGTCCGCAAGAATGGCTTTGACATGCTATATGTTGGGCTATTAGAAATTATCCATCAAGAGAGTGGCATTGGCAAGAGGAACAGAGACAAACACATCACCACCAACATACTCAACAAGACAAATGTCTTCCTTCACAGTATTAATCTCATGAGGTAGATCAAGAACAATGCACTTAATCTCAGGGAAAACATGAGCTATAGTTCTTGCCATAGTTCCAGTCCCTCCACCAACTTCAACCAATGACTTCAACTCCTTAAACACGTCCCTGCAAGTCATCATGACAATATCACCAACAAGCACCAAATCACTAGCAATACCATCATTGAACATCTTGTTAAACTCCAGCTTCTCATCAGCCACATCCCCCAACCGATTACCAAAATAAAACTCAAAAGGAATCTCCTTTGAGCTCCTAAACCATGAACTCAGGACAGGTGAAGAGTCATGCATGATTAGGTCTAGGAGCGAGTTAAGGAAAGGGGTGTTGCTCAATGTTTCAGCTTTAACCAAGAGATAGGATACCAGCGTGAGTAGATGCTTTATGGCTCCGGAAGGATCTTGTGTTTTGGCGAAAAACACTAAGAAAACTAGAGTGGTCAAGAAGAGATCAAAAGCTTCAACCTTTGATGGAGGAATAGAGAGAGCAGAAGCCAGCTCAGTGAGCTCCATCTCAGCCTTTTTTTTTTGAAGTTTCTAGAGAGAGAGACAGAGAGAGAGAGTGAGAACTAGATGGCTACCAAATAATGTAAACAAGCTCTTCTCAGTTTTCAAGGTTTGCATGGAAATGAGGCGAAAAATCTCGGCTTGAAAGGTCTTTACAAATGAATGGAAACAAAGCTGGGGCCCACAAGAAGCACGAGTATGCTTCCACTCATGCTTTTACTGTAATTTGCATCACAACTCTGTTTTGCACCGAATTTATTCCAAAACTCATTCTTTCATCCCAAGCCCTAATTGGCTAGGCATCAATTTACACAAATATCCAAAGTAGCATTTATTTACACCAAAATATATGCCAAAAGATAAGTTAATCATGCGATAGGGTATGTAAAATGTATATGTAAAATGCACTCATCAAATTGCGCAAGGCAACTGCAAGCACGCAGCCATGCTCTCTATTTCACAGGCCCCAGCTGAGCAGCGTGTAGATACGTGTGTACCATACATAGGCTACTATTAGCTTACCAACAACTGCTATGCATGTTGGCGAAAGGGGCCTTGTCTTAGCGACTAATGGTGGCTAGTCAAAGTAACCCACTAGCAACTTATTGTGGGTCAAGTTAGGGTGAAAACCCTAACAGTTAGTTTATTATTTTATTTAGTAATTTATCTTATTTTATTATTAATAGGCACGCAAGTGTACATGTTGATAGAGTAATAATAGTGTACGTAAAGCAGAGTATCGGTCCACATGGAAGAAAGTCAATACTAGTAGTATACCTAATTCTGAAAAATAACCTAAGTAATGAAGTAATATGTGTGTGAGCAAAAGAAAACAAAAGAAAAAAATACGAAAATAAAGCAGGAGAGAAATCAAAAAAGAAAAGATGTCTGGACATAGCATCCCTCTAGAGTTATAAAGTGTATGACAAAGGTTGTTTACGCATCCAATCCTATTTAATCCTAGAGGTTTCAAAAATTATACTAAACCCTGATTTATCAGGTGAAGAGTAAATGAAAAGGTGCAAAGCTGATGAGTGTACAACATGCATGTATTTTATATCACTTTGTATACTCATTTAACATGTATTAGAACCATATTATGGAATTAGATGCTAAATATAGTGTGTTTTACATTCTTAGACTTAGGGCATCACTTCAAGATGAGAGAAAGTCAAAGGAAGCATTTCAGACCCTAAATGATGAAATTGGAGCTCTCTCGGCATCATTGGATTCAAGACAAGGCAAACTGGGTGTCTTACGGGCAGCTTACGGCCTACCTTAATTCTGTAAGTCAATTCTAGAGAACCTTCCAAGCATGCTTATACCCATAAGGAGGATTCATAGACAATTCAGAGGACCTTATGGGCAAGGCTTACGCCCATAAGGATTCCGATAAGAACTATCCAGAGTAGCTTACAACTAAAGCTTACGCTCGTAAGGGTGATTGCAAGTAGAACAGTGAAGTTTATAGCAATATGTTGGACCGTAACACAAACAAAAGACCTTATGGATAGGACTTATGGCCATAATTGTTCCCGTAAGCCTCGTGACCATCTTTTCTAGCTCCCTTATGGCCACGTCCTTATGCCCATAAGTAAACAGGTATAAATAGAACTTATGAGGATTTTTAGCGTGATTTGTTTTCCTTGGCTGAATCTTGGAGGTGGAGTTAAGGAAGATAAGATCCAGATCTCCAACACTCAAGGAGTGATTTGAAGGGAGATTTTGATCCACATTTAAGGGGATTGGAGATCATAGCCGTCAAACTCACCTTAACGGCATACATGGAAGCTTTCCTAGGGCTTCTCTGGTGATCCTTCATCTGCACGATTAAGAAGGGGGTTTTCATGGCTTTCATGTTTCCTCCTATTATTTATATCTTGAATGCTTGCCCTACATTAATGAAGGGCTAATTTGATGTGTTTGGGTATAGTTGAACTATAGGGTTTATACTTTTTACAATGGTTGTTGTATCTTTGATGCTTTAACTTTTTTTTTAATTGCAATTATTTCTATTTGAATCTAATTGCATGTTTGAATACTTGGATGCTAATGAGGTGAACTATCATGTTTGATGTGCCACGTGATGAGTAGAGATACCCACCTAGCATAGGCATACCATGATTAGAGAGAACTGTGACTAAGCCTGGGTATAGGATGCTTTGAAGACTTCGTCTCCCTCAATTCTCCCAAGTGAGTAATTGGAAATCTCCATGCTTTTTACAATCATGTGGAGTGGATTTTAGGAGAAATCATATTCCTGCTCTATATTCAGATTAGGGTAATTCTCTCTCTTTGGAGGAGATTATCGACTTAAAAGATTATCATTAGCTCGCAATGAGATTTGATAGAGTGTTAATACGATTGTGTGGAGGTCTGTATCAACTCTACACCTATTTAATTACTCTTCACCTGAGAGATCGGGGTTTAGTATAATTTTAGAATCCTCTCGGTTCAATTAGGATTGCATGCATAAACAACCTTTGTCCTACACTTCATAACTCTAGAAGGATGCTATACCCGGACATAACTTTCTTCTTTGACTTCTCTCCTACTTTTTACTGTATTTTTTTATCTTTTCTTGCTTTTTTTAACACACACACATCACTATGTCACTTAGGCTATTTTCCAGAATTAGGGCTATTAGTAGTATTCAATTTCTTCGCTGTGGACCGACACTCTGCTTTACGCACACTATTATTACATGATCGGCACATGCACTTGTATCCCTATCAAGAACTAATACAAACATCCACACAATCACATTAACACTCTATGAAACCTTACTGTGAGCTAATGATAATTTCTTAAGTAGATAATCTCCCTCAAAGAGAGAGATTACCCCTAATTTGAATACATAACAGAGATACAATTTCTCCTAAAATCCACTCCACATGATTGCAATGAGGATAGAGATTTCCATTAACTCACTCGATAGAATTAAGGAAAACGAAGTCATCAATGTAGCCTATACCTAGGCTCACTCACAATTCCCTCTAACCACATCATGCCTATGCTAGGTGGGTATTTCTACTCGTCACATAGCATATCAAGTATGGTAACTAAGGCTTTCTCCTTGTTAGCAAGCAAGCATTCAAACACCCAATTAGATTCAAATATAAATAATTGTAATTAAGAAAATAGTTAAAGCATCAAAGATCCAACAATCGATGTCAAAGAAATAAACCCTAGAGGACAACTATGCCTAAACATCTACAAATTAGCCCTCTATTAATGGAGAGCAAGCACTCAAGATACAAGTAATAGGAGGAGACATGAAAAACATGAAACATCTCAATCATGCCGACGAAGGATCGTTGAAGAAGCCCTAGGAAAGCTTCCACGCACTCCGCCAAGGTGAGCTTGATGGCTACGATCTCCAATCTTCTTGAATATAGATCCAAATCATCCTTGGAGTATTCTGATAAGTACTGGAGATTCATCTCCTTTCTTCCCTAACTTCACCTCCAAGAATCATCCAAAATAAAAGCAAAAAATAACCCTAAATATCATCATAAGTTCTATTTATACCTGTCTGCTTATGGGTTGCTTACGGGCATAAAGACGTTTCCATAAGGAAGCTGGAGAAGATAGTCTCGAGCCTTAAGGGAACACTTACAGCCATAATTCCTGCCATAAGACCTTCTGTTTGTGTTATGGTCCAACATGCGGCCATAAGAGATAGACTATAAGCTTCATTGTTCTGCTTCTTGCAACAGTTTTTACGGGCGTAAACTGTAGTCATAAGCTCATTTGGATGGTCCTTATGGGCATCCTTGAGGGTGTAAGCCTTACCCGCAAAGTCCTCTACTTTGGCTCTGAACCCCCTTACAGGCATAAGCATGCTCGCAAGGTTCTTTGAAATTTACTTATGGCCGTAAGGCAAACCGTAAGTTGCCCGTAGGCCACCCAATTTTACTTTGTCCTTATTTAAATGATGCCGAGAGAGCTCCAACTTCTTCGTTTAAGGTCTGAAATGCTTCTTTTGGCTCTCCCTCATCTTGAAGTGCTGCCCTAAGCCTAAGAATGTGAAACACACTAGATTTAGCATTCTCATTGAAATAAACAACACACGAGTGGTATCACAACCCACACTAACGCTCCATAAAGACAGATGCTTGTCACCCTTAAAAAAAAAACAAAGCACACTTCCAATTATTTATATAAATTTACATTTCAATGGAAACAATTGAGAATTTGTTAAGTTAATATCTAACCATTATATATATATATATATATAATACGGAACAACTAACTAATGTTGGTGGAGTTGGTTAGAGCATCATATTAATTTGGCAGAGGTCGGCACCTTTCCAAATGATGTGAGTCATTGGGGAAAGGGTACCACCATGTCCGAGGAATCCATAAAAAGATTTAATTGTGAAACACCCGTTAAAAGTCATCCACCGGACCACCATCGCTTGCAGTCTATGACCTTGAGGCATGGAGACCCGTCTTATAATTCTGTCTGTGATGGTGGGGTTAGCTTGTTTCAGTGGCACATGTAACAAGTGTGCTATGTCTTGTATTGTGCCATAGGGTTGTGTGGTAGCTATTCCTAAACTAATTGGGCCAAAGATACATGGGCACACAATTATTGAATCATTTGTCAAACCAAAATAAAAAATAAAGGCACCGTCTTGTATTTTTTTGGGAGATACATGCTCTAAATGCAGGTAAGCACTTTAAAAGCCCATTCCATTAAGGGGCCATTTGGATTGCGGAGTAGGAATGGGAAGGGGGGAATGAGAAGAAGGAAGTAATGGGAATGAGAATAGGGGGAAGGGGAGGATAATGATGAAGGTGTTTGGTTGAAGGGAATGGGAGTTTGGAATGGGAAAAGTAAGAGAGAGAAATATAGATAAATTACACTTATGCCCTTTCATTTAAATAGGATGACATTTTATAAAACAATAGTTTATATTTAACAATTACTAATGAATATGATTATTATTAAATATTTATAATATATTTAATTATTTATTTTAATTTATTTTTATTAAATTATTTCATCTAATTAATATAACTTAAGAAAATTTTGTTATATTAAGCCCACCATTTTAGCACCCCATCATTCAAGTTATGACATTATGGTTATAGTTTTAATACAACCCATATATAATCAACTTTTAAGAAAGTAGTGAAAGTGGTTACAACATAGTACTAATGAAATGCAACATACTAGCTTGACAATCTTACAACATTCAAAAGCTAAACATTTTTCATTGAACATAGCAAGCAAAGTTCCTTGTTTGTCATCTTCCAGCTTGGGCATGGATGTCATTGCCTCTTCTACATTGTATCCCTTCCTACAAGTAGATTGAACACACCAACAATGGAAAAAGAAATGTGAATTAATGCACAAAAAATGTCTTGATTATGAAATGTTGTAATGAAAATCATAGCAATGAATGAAAAAAAAAAATAACACGGATATGTGAATTTGAAAAATTCCATGAATATCAAACCAAAATGGCAAAGAAATAATCATACGTCCTAGAAGTAGGTGACAAAAATGTAGTTTTTTGTCATATGGCAAATCCCAAAACATGTTAAGCTTCTCCTCGTCTTTTCTTAAAGATTGCATTACCGCTAATGCCTCATCTTCGGATAGTCCTTCAATGTTGAAGATAATTTGATTCAGTAGTTTCTTTTTCTCTTGGACTTCCTTATGAGCGGCATCCCTAAGTGCATTAGCATCGGCATTTCGAATAGCACATTCAGCCAACGCTTCGAAGCTCGGGCCCACTATATCGACAAAATTACAAAAAGTTTCTAAAATTGATGCGATATTCGAGTCTTTCACACGTTTTTTCTTCTTTTGGGTAGTAGAGCTTGAGGCGCCATTACCTGAAGTTATGGGTGATGGAGGCTCTACAGGTTCATGTGTGCGCATGAAAACATCTTCCATATGAAATTGAGAGAAACCGGCATTATCATCCAAGCTAATATTTTCATGCATATATTGATCAACATCATCTCCAAGGTCACCCCTTGCATTTCCTTGCACCCTATCTTTTGTAAAGACTGGAGTGAGATCATTACAAAATGGAAAGGACTTGCCATAAAGGCCCACAACTTCGTTATGATTCTGTAAACAAATCTTGAAGTGAGAGTTAACAATAACAATAACAAATTAAGCATTAAAAATAATTGACAAATGATGGCAAACTTACCTTAACATATTCATCATATGCGCTTTTCTCACATTCAGTGGTATTGTGCCCATTGTTCCTAACAAAGCCGCTGATTGAAAGCATATCTGTAATTGCTGTAGTTACTCTTTATTTGGCACAGCCTTCAATATAGTATCTGAAAAATTTTCTTTTATCATTTTTTTCTAATTGATATAAGTAGTCATTTCTAAATCTATTCTCAGCTCGCCACATTGTATTTGTCAATTACTCCACACGAGCTTCAATCAAGGCCTTGTCTTCGTGTGTAGTCCAGTAGTGTTTGTTTGGACCCCTACCCCTTTGCTGTGCTTCTTGATCCATCCTACCAGAAAAAAATGCAATAAAACACATGTTAAGTGTATAGACAGCATGAACACACATTTCAACCTATATTTGCATAATATCACTTCATATATAAAATCATTCCATGTCATGTAATAACAATACAAAATAATTGTCATCACAAAAAAACTAATACATAAAAATTATTGTAATTAATTTGAACGCCAAGTATTAAACATTTCAGTATCCATGTCTAGCCTGAATTGGGTCCATTCATCTGTAGGATTAATAGTTGTAATGATATCTGTGTCATCTTCATTGTAGTCCTCTATCATATCGGAATTAACTTCGTTCTCTGTAGGGTCTTTTGTCATTTCTCTTCGAATAAAGTTATGTAGAAGACAACATGCATTAATAATGCGCCTTTGAGTGACTATATTGTAAAAGCTTGGACTTGCTAAAATTTGCCAACGAATTTTTAAAAGACCAAATGTCCTCTCAATCACATTTCTAGCAAAGCATGTTTCATGTTAAAGAACTCTTGTGCCATAATTGGTAGTTGGCCATTTGCCCAAGAACTCAAGGGATAACATTGTCCCTGAAAAGGTTCAAGAAATCCAAGTGAATTTGCATATCCAGAATCAACCAAGTAATATAACTCTACTAGGCAAAGAAATGTTTGTTGTTAGCTAATATCATTACTAATATCTATTTGAAAAGTAAGAACACATTCTAATTACCATTTTGAACTTTTAACCCATTAGGCTTTGTAATAGCATCTCTTAGAAATCGACCATCATGTGTTGAACCTTCCCATTCGGACAATACATATATAAATTGCATGTCTTGTTCTATATCATGGCCGATCAACTTTTGGCACATTCACATGAATATGAGTTCCATCTAATGCTCCGAGACAATTCTAAATTAAAGTAAACATTTTATTATTAACAAGGTATCTATCAAATTTTTTCAATAACTATAAACAAATGTTATGTGATATTACCTTAAACATTTCCCATCTATGATCATGTGAATTTTCGAGAATAGGTTCAGGTTTCTTTAATAATACACCATGACATAGGATAATTGCCTTCAAGACGGCATGAAAATGTTAGCTAACCATCTCAGCTGATCTAACAAAGTCAAACTTAATTATCCTATTTTTTATGTGGTGTCCCACAATATTTAAGAACATCGTGATCATTTCATCAACCATGATATTTCTCGTAATGATTGACATATTTTATGAAAACAATGCCTATCCATTCGGAGTTTATCGATACACTTGACATCGCTCTCATAAACTACATGGAACATGTGCTCATATTGTCTACGACGCCTAGTAGATGTTGACTCAATCTCATAATGGATGATATCGTCTTGATTATTTTCCTTATTTATTGCACAAATAGTGACAATGATGTTTACAACGAAAAAGATGCATGCATACATCATGTGAAGTAATTTCTCCGCTTGAACATCGACCATGTTTTCGTTAGCCATATCTAATATTAACAAATGAAACAAGATACATTAAGGCACACCATGGTAAAAAACAATGAAAAAAATAAAAAGGAACTTGACTAAAAGCATAAACGATACAAATTTCTAGTTGGAAATTGATTAGGCAACCTACTGAAGAATAACCACGATATTTCCTTTCCAAGATTATGTCCTAACAGTAGCTTGCTAACACATTAAGTCAATGTTAAATGTAGTCTAAAACACTGAGGATTAATTTTATGATTAACGATGCCATAATACTAAATTCACAAAACAATGAAGTTTTTAAATATTTTAATAAATTCTGAAGAGAAGGAAATAAAAGAATCTTGATATTTTAATTAAGGAAATTTCTAAGTAACAGGAAAACAATGAGTTATTTCATAAAACCATAACAAAGTTACCGCCTAGGAATGAATATCACATTTGACAATATTCATTAGCTAATCACAATACTAGCTTCTATAAATTATGGTTCATAGTGGATGTTAATTGTACAATCAACAGAAATATAAATAAAATAACAAGTAAAGAAAAGATATCAAAGTTGATTAGTCTACAATTCCATACTTTCATGCAAAACAATACTATTCTAGTATCCAGTCAAAATTTAAAGCTCATGGTTGATACTATTACAGAGAAACACACATCTATGATGTTGACAAGACTTGTAGTTATACTAGCTAGCTTGACAAATAAGCCACTACTTTCAACTCTATATTTGAGTGAACTTCAGTTCAATAACCATCACCATCCACACTTCCATTATTCAATTATGCTGTCCTTATGAGGCAATCTTTGTCTGCAATCCAGGTGTCCATTCAAGAACCTTCACCATCCACACACACATAAAATTCAATCAAAACAACACATTTGTAAAATATTTTCTGGCACACAGAAGCTGAGGATTACTGACAGAAATTTCTACAAATGAGCAAAATATATATATATATATATATATATCAAACCTTTAACTTAAGCTCATGAATTTTAAGGTATGAGCTATCTCCTTCTTGTTCAATGGTCTCTTGCGAACCTGCAAAACATATTGGATAAGAATGAATCAAATATATTGAGAAGGGATCTAAATAAGATTAATCTATTACATGCTAAATAACAATATCAAATTGGTTAGCCCTCAAAACATGGCATATAGTAATATACACATTACAATAAGGAAAATAGATTAGAAAATTACAAGATTCAAAAATATCATAGTTTGAATCATAAAAAAATATCAACCAATACTACAACCAGCCTATAACTGAAATCTTGAAAAGAAAGTTAATAGATTTATATCTCTATATGAAAATAAATTGCTTTTAGATGAAGTTGATGTATCTTTCTCTTCTCTTACTTGCTTCTCATTTCTGGAGAATCATAATCAAATTAATAATGCACGCATAAATACTCTAAATATGAAAATAAATTGTTTCCTTCTAGATGAAGTTGATGTGTCTTCGTGTGGGTATTCATGAAATTTCCTAAATTTCCTAAATTTCCCTACCTCATCAACTTGTACATTACCATAAATCCTAAATTTCCTAAATTTAATGAACAATAGAACAAATTAGGGTTTTGTGACAAGAATTGGAATCAAAGCCAGGTATATATTCAAGACACACCTCATTAAAAAAAATTAACCATTAATACAAAAAATAAAAATAAAAACCAAATGCCTCATATTGATTCAACAACAAAGCATGCTAAATCTACTAATTTAAATCACATATACATCTCAAAATCAAGAAAATAAAAGAAAATAAAAGGAAAACCTTAAGAAACACGGACCGGACAAAAGAACAAACAATAGCAGTGAAGAAGGGGAGAGATTCTGAGATATTTTTCTCTCATCGAAGTACTAGGAAGCCATTGAAGTTGACAAAGACACCGTCGATGAGTTGGAGGGAGATGGGAGGGGAGGAGAGAGGAGTGGAGAAGATGTAATGGCCGTCAGATTGGTCACCGGTGAGGTAGCAGTTATGGATCTCATGCGGTGCGGAGCTTTAGGTTTCCAGATCTAGAGTGACAACGGGAGAAATTGTTATATCATGATGGTATATTGGTATTTTCCTAACTAAGGAGAACCAAGCCTCTCAAATTTCTCAAGAGTGCAAAACACCCAAGTTGAGTAATCTCAATCCCATGAAATTCTTCTGTTCACTCCTTACCTGGTTACCAAACATGGGAGTCGGATTCCCCGGGTGTTTGTGATTCCTACTCCCAAGGCATCAATCCAGGATCCAAACACCCTCTAAATAGATGTCCTCCTAGGAGAGTGGATGCCGTGTGTGGGTGTCCTACTAGTAGTTAAATTAAATCACTTTGGTTCTGCACCAAGGAGTTTCATTTGCAATCTTCCGCCACTATTTCTAGCTTTGATTTGACCTTGACACTTGAGCTAGAGCTTAGCTTGAATGTGTCAATCTTGACCTTTTCCATGTAACACCTTATAATATTATATAATTGTATTAATAATTTATAATATATTAAACAAACAAGGCTCGTAAACTTTTGAGCTCAAAAATCTCTGATAAGTGCTTGCGATAAGAATGTGAAGTGGCAAATGCACCAATTGGAGGAAATCTTGAGAAGGTTCAAACGTGAAGACATAAGTCGGGTTCAAAATGTGGGAATGTGTGCCAACCTCCTCGTATTCAAGTTAGCACAATGATTAGGAGGGACACAAGGGTAGTCACATTCAAGCATTCCGGCTTGTGCATGTATAACAAGATCTCCACCAACATGTCCATTGTTGAATACCTCGATGAAAGCATGAATTTGGGAGTGGTTTGGGTCGGTACCGTAGTAGGGCATTGTAGCAAATGCTGTAGCAAAACACTGTAGCAGGTATTGTTCACAGCCGGCCGAAGAACGATGAAAATAGAGAATCCACACGGGCGTGCATTAATTCCACACGCTCGTCTTAAAAATCCACACGGACACCCACAGAGGCGTGTGGATTCCCGATTCTTGCCTTTTAAAAGCCATTTTCAGCCACAATTTCAGTATTCTTTTCTCCATCTTTTCCCTAACTTGAGAGAGGGTGGCGGCTAGGGTTTTGAGAGGTATTGGCTAGGGATTTGTAAAGGTTCTATGGCTCTAACATCGCACTCCATTTGGAAGAAGGTTAGTGGGAGAGCTTTCATCGGCACCGACCCGATGAGGTGTATCCTTGGCCGGACAAAGGGACCCTTGGACGAGTAGAAGACTCTCCACAAGACCATCACCACGACTACCGAGGGGGTTTTCTATGGATTCTTTGCTTTTACATTTGATTTCATTGATTGTAATTAGCTCCATGGAGAGCTAAATCCTCTAGTGGGTACTTGGGTATTTGTGAACCCTAGAATGTATTTGTTTCATTGAACCTCTTTATTATGCTTTCAATTAATTGATATTTTATTTGAGTTCCAATCTTGAATGCTTGATTGTATGAATGCTTGCTTAGAGTGACACTAGGGTTGAGAGTTCTTGTTGGTAACCCTTGTGAGTGAGTGACACACCACAAGAGTTAGACAAAGCTAGATTGGAGAGGGTTGAGAGGGTGAGTCGAGAGGTAGCAGAGCGTCCCCTTTTCCCTCCGGTGTGATTTATTCTACCTTTATTTCCTCAAGTTCTTTGCGGTCATAGTAGAGTGAATGGGCTAAAGGATGACCTTCCGCTGGGGCTTAGTTACTTATGCAACGGAGTAAAGCGTTGAAGTGATTTTAGCACCTAGGGCTTAACTGTGTCTAGGGACCTTCCACCTGGACCAAAGGATTAGGTCTACATCTAGGAAGAGGATTTATTATTTGGAATCCCTAGAACTCATTGTGATTCTATACGAGTGCGAGATTGAGAGGTTGTTCAATTTCTCCTCCGGGACATGTATAGAGTTAGGCATGGTTGACCTTAGATTTAGGACCATGTATTTTAGGATCTCCATGACTCATTTTTGCATCAGTTAGAAAGTCTAATAGAGGGTTCTTGCACTTGAAACGATTGTCCTAGGCGGAACAATATCCGGGTACCCCATTTATATCGATTGCCTTACCTCCTTTACTTGTGCTCTCTTTCTTGTTCTCTTACTTTTGTGTTATTTTACATCTTGTGACACATATAACTATTCATCTTTCACTTAGTTAAGAAACAATTTAAGTGTTTTTATTCCCTACTCCCTGTGGATACGATACCCCACTCATCTGAGATTTTATTACTTTGACAAACCCGTGCACTTGCGGGACATACGGAAAGGGGTGTTGTCAATCTCCCTATTCAAGTTTGAGCTCATTTAATAAACGAGTCCAACTTTAACTTGTAACTCAGAGAACAAAGCTCAATAACCTTAGCTCATTTAGCTTTTCAACGCACTGCACACAAAATGTTTTGCGAACAATTTAGCTCATTAGTACGAGGCCGCATACCCTTTTCTCACTGGATAGTTATTTGATTATTCATTTTTCTACAAAGAACAGATCTAGCATTAGTTTATACTTATTTTCTATCATAAGAGTTTTAATTACTAAATAAGGACTCATGAGATGAACTTTCAAACACAACTGTCATTTACCATTATTTCTTTAGGTGTACAATGGATAAATTCGATTTTCTTTTTAAACTTTAAAATTTTAAATTAATAAAACAAATTTGAGAAAAAAACATATAACATTGGTTAAGTATCATGGTTCATCCATTTGATTAGAGAAATAAATATATAAAAGAAATGTTTTTTTTCCATTGTACTTCCATTGGTTAAGTATATTAGAAATAAGCTTCCACTAACAATGGAAGTACAAGAAAGAGAACATGGACAAATGTAGCTCCTTGGGCGTAGAGGCATGGTCCCCCATACTAACAAATCTCCAATTACTCAGCATTTGTGTTGGTCAGTGGCGGAGCCAGAAATCATAGAATAAGGGAGCAAAATGTAAAAAACAAAATTCAATTAATAAATTTTTTAAAATTTATTAAATATATTTAAATGTTAATTTATAGTTTAGTTTATAAAAATTAAGTGTCAAACAATAATTTTTAAAAAATTCTGCTAATAATATAATTTTATATATTATGACATATCAATAGATCAAATAATAATTTTTGTAAATATTTTTTAAAAAATTATGTTTTAGACTATAGGTATTAATTTGTAAAAAAAGATTTTTTTTAATAAATATAAAAACCCTAATAAAGAGATATATTAAAAAAATTTTAAAAAATCTAGAAAGAGAGAGAGAGAGAGGTCAGCCCTCGACTCAGTTGGGTTGGGGGAATGGATGAGAGAGGGCAAGAAAGAGAGAAAAGTAAAAGGGACAGAGGGGGGTCGGCCGTTGACAGGGGGATTCTGGGTGGTTGCTCCAACCCAGTGGTAGGAGACTGAAAGTAATAGGCTTTTCCTATATAGGGTCCACTTTCTCTTCTTCTTCAATCCCATCTAACTACATTACTTGCCACTTAGGTTGCCGAACAACACCAGTCTGTGCTATAACAGGTTCGCCATTAGCTTGGTTTCCAGAATCAAAGGTGCAATTGTTCAGAACATTCCTTACTCGTCTACATCTATAGCACAATGATGGTAGTATTTCATAAAGAACGACCACCATGACTTGGTTTTCACCATCATCAACCCAAAACCCAATTATTAGAGGTTCTGATAGTTTGACCTTAACAGAAATACAAGCAAATTTACCATGAAGATATTCATGGTATGCTCGTCAACCTTGAGTAGTCTGCCAAATTGTTTTCTGATTGTCTCCAAGGTGTCTGTATGCTAGCACTCAATGGCCAAGCAATGTAGTTGTACCTAGATAGCAGCTGAGCTGAGTTTCTCAAATGCCGACTCAAAGTTTGGCTTCCATGACATAAGTTGGAATACCATACCAGAGATGATCCATGGTTTATCCCAGAGAATATGAGCAATCATCTCCATATCTATACATTGAATGTAGAAGAAACCATTTGGCATAGCTGCAATGGAGAATGTCCCAAACTAAGGTGGCTTATTTAACTACAAGGGACTTATTTAACTACAAGCATAACAAAACAAAAGAATGATAGTAGCTTCACACTTCCTCTAAGGTGGCCCATTCCGAAGCGGTCACTAAGGTGGCTTTCACACTTTAGAGGTGGTAGCTCTTTCTACCAGGGTGGTAGCTTTCACTCATCCCATGAGATAGCTCTTTCTCTTATTAGGGCATAACTAACATCCGACTTATGAAAAAAGCTTCATACTTCATAGGTGGTAGCTCTTTCAACCCCTAATTCACAATTTAACAATCTTTTTTTTTTTTGCAAACTAAAACAAGAAACAAAACTAATTAGTCCCTTAAACATCGAACTTGAGTTTCCAAAAGAGTTTCATGAGCGAGCAGTGCAACAAGTGTAAATTGGGCAAAAATTCCTAGAAATTCAAGAAAAAACTAGAGCATGAGAACATTCAATATTAAAAATTCATCTAAACTCAAGAATACAATCATTGTAACTAAGGTGAACCTTAATTGGCTACTTGAGCATGTAAAATTTAAGTATAAGTGAAGAACAAGTGCAATGTGAACTCCCCCACCCCCCCAACACACACACTTAAGATGTTCATTGCCCTCAATGTACACATGCAAGCACAATAGAAAGTATAGCAATCAAGCAAACCTGATAAAAGTAATGTTCAACATAAGGAAAGAATACTTCGCATTCTTATCACACAAGCACTTATCAAACTCCCCCATACTTAAGCTTTTGCTTGTCCTCAAGCAAAAATAAAACATTGAAGCATAGACGAAGGAAATATTGGAAGTGCTTGGCCTTAGGTTCACCAAAGCATGCAAAGAGAACATTCTACAAGTAAGGGAAATTCCAACACTAAATACAAAAAACTCAATGCTCTAGCTAAAAGCTTGAATCAAAAAGGACAATAAACCCGAAATCGTGTAAGTGTGTGTAAACTCACTCAAGTCAATCCAAAATATACTCCTCAAAGTTCTAAATATAAGAGACTTATTTATCTACACAAAGTAACAAAAATTTTAAAAAAAAAGACAGTAGTAGCTTCACACATCCTCTAAGGTAGCCCTTTCCCAAGCGGCTGCTAAGGTGGCTTTCACATTTTCAAGGTGATAACTTTTTCTACTAGGGTGGTAGCTTTCACTCCTCCTATGAGATAGCTCTTTCTCTCATTAGGGCATAACTAGTATCCGACTTATGAGAGTAGCTTCATTTTTCATAGGTGGTAGCTCATTCCACCGAACAAGTATAACTAAACAATAAAACTATTTTGTTCTTTCTTTTCCTTTTTCCATTTTTTCACAATTAACAAAAGAAAAAACTATAACTAGTCCCTTTAACATCAAACTTGAGTTTCCAAAAGAGTTTATTGAGCGAGTAGTGCAACAATTGTCAATCGGGCAAAACTTTCTAGAAATACAAGTAAAAACTAGAGTATGAGAACATTCAATGTTAAAAATTCTCCGAAAACTCAAGAATACAATCATTGCAACTAAGGTGAACCGCCATTGGCTATGTGAGCATGTATATCAATCAAAACTAATATAAAAGACATGTGCACTATGAAACTCCCCCAACACATACACACACACTTAAGTTGTACTTTGTCCCCAATGTACCATGCAACCTCACTAATAATGTATATCAATCAAGAATATATGTGGGAGAAGCAATCAAAACAATACTCCCCTGACTCTTAGTGTTACATTTGATGGAGCTAAATCCTTGGTCGTGTCCATGACTAGTTCTCAATTCCCATACTGACAAGACCATCTGCACGCATACACAAGAAGGTTCAGTGAAGCTCAATAAACAAAAACAACTTGAGTATATAAAAGATAGAGAAATGAATACAACTCGAAACAACAAAATGAATCTAAAAGAAATACTCAGAAGGAAAATCCTTTCTGAGTAGTGCAAGTCTAACAAAAATACAAAATAAAGTAAAGTAACAATAAAATAAAGAATGCATCAAATGTCAGTGTCGCCCAGTGTCGGCTCTGCTGCTACTGCAGGATAATTGAAAGATGCTGGTGGATTGGGTGATGGTGAGGCTGGTGGGGCCAGAGGGGTCCTCGGCCACAGAACATATGATGAGGCAATGCCTCGCTCTAAAATCTGCTGGAGAGTATCGAAACGCGCCATAACCTCGGCATACTGTGCGGCCTATGTCGCCCTAACCTCGGTGATCTCAGTTCGTAGCATCCCCACCGCGCTCTCGAGCCTCTCAAAATGATCATAGGCTCGAGATGGGGAAAACATGTGTACTGGGGGTGGCTCCTCTGCTGCATGAGGTGCCTCAGTCTCCATCGTCATCGGCTGAGGCTCGGGGGTAGGCTGGGAACCCTCGGCCAGATCATCCTCTCCCTCTGCTACCTTTAGGGCAGGAGTAATCAGAGTATATACTCCTGACTGGACTCTGCGGACCATACCCATCAATCTCATCGTCTCCAAGCTCAGGGGGGTAGGTATACTCATCTTCTCGGCCCCACGAATCGCGTCCAGGAGACTTATACCCATAACTAGTCTCGTAATGTAGGAGCCCGAGAAAATCACTCATAATCTAGTATACTTCCCTTGATGTCGTATATATTATGTGACGATGTGCCCTAGATGAATCAGTGTGCTCTGGATAATCGAGTATAGGTACAACAACTCCTGCCGGCTCAAAACGCCAGTACTATCACCATGGCCATTCACTAACCTACTCAAAATAGCGTGCAAATATCAGTAAGCAGGTCAAGAAAGACACGTGGCCTTGGACATCCCTGGCTCATAATGGCCCTGACCACATAATGCTCTGTACGCTCTTTGCGGGGGTCAATGCTCCAGGATAATCTGTAGGTAATTGGGCATACTCCTCAGTGTCTGTAAATGCCTCCTCGTACAAGCCAAGCTGAACTGAAAAACTGAGAAATGCTCATGCTATGGTGATGTCCAAATGCTCTAAACTGAATGGCGCCAAGGCTGCCGAATCTCTTATAAGATCTGTCAAACTTAAATGATGATAAGACCTCAAGAGTAAGTGCATGAGTGGCTGGCACCTTAATCAATAGTAGGTGCCTCCAACCATCCATTGAAACGAGATCCTCGACCTCATCTGCTAACTCATCCCCCTGATGTATATCCTGTAGTATACTAGTGTCTAGGAGGTGAGATTGTCCAAATCTCAACCTTGATAACCGCTCAAAATGCACTTGATGCTAGAGAATAGAAAATCTCATGCTTTCTAGCTCAAGGGATGACTCACGCGGCCGCTTATCATCTTGCTTCTTTGACCGAGGTGCCATAAATGCAAAATTTGAAGAAAAATTGATCAAATAACTCATAAAGTATTACTGTAAAAATCGGCACGATCGTGTGGAATTTCCACACACCCGTGTGGATCCACGGGGTGTGAAATCCGCACGGCCGTGCCTCACAAAGCCAAAAATACACCGTTTTATCAATTCTAACTTCGTTCTAAGCATGCATAACCCTTCTAATTGCATAAACGAAGCAACATTAACCAGTTTCATCGATTAAAATCAAGAATTGATGAAGGAAAGAAGGGACTAGGGCTTAGTGATGAGTTTAACTGTAAAACTTTGAATCGGCTGGAAAACTTAGTAAAAATCCCTTTAGAATGGCGGTATGAGGTCGGGAAAGAGTACAAATATGCTCTCAGATGAATTAGAAGTGTGAGAATAAAGAAAAATGATGAGACTTTCAAAGGAACTCGTATCTCTTGACATTTTGTACAACCGCACTGGCGTGTGGAAATTACCTACACCCATGTACTGGACCCACAGCAGCAGACGCACGCCCCTGTGGCTTCTCTATCCAACCGAGAAAAATCTCTAAATGTTTCACACGCCGTGCGGAAATTATGCACAGGCATAGATTCTTTCTGGGTAGTTCACAGGGGTAGAAGCACGCCCCTGTGTCTTCTCTGGATGGAGGAGAAACTCTATGCAGAGATCCACACGGGCGTACAAAAATTAACCACGTCTGTGCGTTTATGGGAGAGTCATCCACAGGGGTGAGTCCACGCCCCTCTGTTTTCTCGGGATGGAGGTGAAACTCTCTGCAGGAAAACACACGCCCGTGAGGAAATTTCACATGGGCGTGGACCATCACAAGGTCATTCACAAGGGCGAGTCCACGCCCCTGTGCCTTCTCTAGATGAGCTCTGAATGAAAACGCACGCCCGTGCGGAAATTCCACACGGGCGTGTGTTTTCTCTGGACACTTCAAAAACACTATAGGCTCTGCAGAAAATTCCTAAACATATAAATAAACTTAAAGCCTGCCTTACAAAGCAACTTTACCCATAGAAAACACTGAAAATAAGCTCAAACAACCTAAATTCTCCGCCAAAACACTATAAAGCACATGATGACATCAAAAATCCAAAAGAAAATCACAACAAAAAGCATTTAAAAATCAAGACACCAACACTCATGCTTATTCATGCAAACTCTAATCTAAGAACTAGGAAAACAGTAAAAACTTGGGTTGCCTCCCAAGAAGCACTTGTTCAACTTCACTAAGCTTGACATACCTTGTCCTACCTCACAGGGGCTCATAGATGAAGGTTTCCCTCTTATCCATAACTTGAAAGCATAATGAGCAAAGCCTCTTGAAGGTAGACGGGGAGTTATTGAGCTTGGTACCGCCTAGCAAATGTTCATCCAACTTGTTCAGTTTGCGCACATCTCCAACAGCCTTGGGGCATTTCCTGTGGCGTCTCCTCGCCCGCTTCATCTTTCGGAGCACCTTCTTCATGATCCCCGGAATAGATGGTACCTTCCCCTCTAGACCAAGCGCCATTACTTCTTCATTAACCTCACTTGGTCTAGCAACCCTTCGTACGGGTCAGGATTGAACATTTCCACTACATATTCATCAATTATCTCATCAGTAGTGTCGAGAAAATAGAGAGTATCATCAAAGTCAAGAGAATGCTGCATGGCTTCGGCGAGGCGGTATGTAAGCTTATCATCTCCAATCCTCAGTGTCAACTCCCAGCCGTCCATGTCAATCAATGCATTGGAAGTGTGCAAGAATAGCCTCCCAAGTATCAAAGGAACATCTACATCCTCATCAACGTCCAACACCACGAAGTCTACAGGAAATATATACTTGTCGACTTTGATAAGCACATCTTCAATGATGCCCCTCGGATGTCTCACCATTCGGTCCGCCAATTGTAATGTCATCTGAGTGGGCCTAGGCTCGCCCAAGCCTAACTTCTTGAAGAAAGTATATGGCATGCACCCCAGAGTCCGCCAATGCCATTTCTTCACCCATATTACCAATGTTGCACGGAATGATGAAGCTTTCAGGGACTTTTTTCTTGTTCGGCATATTCTTTTGCAACACCGCCGAGCAAGAGGCATCTAAGGTCATCGATTCACTTTCCTCTAATTTCCTCTTGTTGGTCAATAAATCTTTCAAGAATTTAGTATACTGAGGTATTTGAGATAATGCCTCCACAAAAGGAATGTTGATGTGAAATTGCTTAAATAGACCCAAGAACTTCTTGTATCGCTTATCATTTTGGTCGTTCTTTAATCTGGACGGGTAAGGAATTCTCGGCTTGTAAGGTGGGGGTACCACCTCCTTCTCTGCTCTTTCCTCAACCTCTAAGACCTCGGGTGCTTCAACATTGGTCTTCTCACTAGGAGGTCTACCTTCAACTTCACAACCACTTCTCAAAGTGATCGTCTTCACATGTTCTCTCAGATTAGTCTTGGTGTTGCTAGATAGACTCTCTTGAGGTCTCTCTGATAGAGACTACGCAATTTGCCCCACTTGGTTCTCTAGATTATGCAATGAAGCGGTGTTGTTGTGAAGTGTAGCTTCGACCGACTGAAACCGATTGTCCGATGTTTGCACAAATCTAGTCAAAACTTTCTCTAAATCGCTCATCCGGGTCTCCAAACCTGAAACACAATTCTCTATGGTTGGGGCTTGTTGTTGTTGGAAACTCGGGGATTCTATAGCCTTCTGCTGCCCTTGGTTGTTACTCCACGAAAAATTGGGGTGGTTCTTCCAACCCGGATTGTAAGTATTGCTATATGGGTTCCTTATGGCATTACCTACATAATCAACTTGCTCAACTAAAGATGCATCTCTAATAGAAATAGGGCAATCGCTTGGAGCATATTCTCCTCCACAACCTGTGCAAGCAGTAATGGCTGCCAATCTATTATATGTTAGAAGATCTAACTTCTTGTTCAATGATTCCACTTGGGCCGCTAAGGAAGTGACTGAATCTATTTCGTGAAGTCCAGCGACCTTTTTTCTTTCCCGCGTATTCCACTGATAACTATTCATAGCCATGTCTTCTACTAATTATCGGGCTTCTTCCGGGGTTTTATTCCCCATTGTACCTCCTATGGCGGCATCTAGCAATTGCCTTGTACTCGGATTCAACCCATTATAGAAAGTTTGAATGATCATCCATTCGGGAAATCTGTGTTGTGGGCACCTCCGCAAGAGATCATAAAAGCGCTCCCATGTCTCAAATAATAATTCCAATTCCATCTGTACAAACGATGATATCTCATTATGAAGCTTGGCTGACTTTTCTGGGGGAAAGTATCTAGCAAGAAAAACTCCGACCATCTTATTCCAAGTCGTAATGGATGCTTTTGGCAAGGAATGAAGCCACTGCTTGGCTCTTCCCTTAAGAGAGAATGGGAAAGCCCTCAATCTAATAGCATCATCTGATACACCGTTAACCTTCAGCATATCACAAACTTCCAAGAAGTTCTCTATATGGTTGTTTCGATCCTCATCGGTCAAACCATTGAACTGCGCTGACTGTTGAATCGTTTGGATGAATGTCAGTTTTAGCTCAAAGTTCGGGGTTGTAATTGGGGGTCGCACAATACTCGATTGTGTGCCCAAAACTGAGGGTCTAGCATAATCAGAAAGTGTTCTCTGTTGCTCATTCTGTTTTGCCATATTATCTGACACTTGACCTTCCACTTTAGCTTGGATTGACTGTTCTTGTATAGGTTTTTTCCCCCTTCTTCTAAGTGTTCGCTCAAGCTCAGGATCTTCTTCAACAATTTGTGAAGAGTTCCCTCGGGTCATAACCTGGAGCTGCAACCAAAAAGAAAAGAAAAATCAGAATGATGATAGAAGAAGAAAATGTAAAATAGAATGAATGATGAATAGCTAAGAAGCAAAGTGCAAAGTATCTCTAAATGCCTACTCCTCAGCAACGGCGCCGAAAACTTGACAAGGACCCCTGCAAGTGCAAGGGTTTTTCGAAGTCATAATCTCAGGTGAGTGGGGTATCGTATCCACAGGGAGTAGGGAATAAGAATATTTAAATTTCTACTTAACCAAGTGAAAATAAATAATGATTGTGATGATAAGATGTAGTGTAAACAAGAATAAAAGAAACAAGAAAGAGAAGCACAAGTAAGGTCAACTATGACTAACTCTATATGATGTCCCGGTGGAGAAATCGAACAATCTCAATACCTCGCACTTGTATAGAATTGCATGGAGTTCTAGGGATTCCAAGTGATAAACCCTCTTCCTAGATGTAGACCTAACCCTTTGGTCCAGGTGAGAGGTCCTTAGTCACAATTAAGCCCTAGGTGCTAAAATCACTTCGACGCTTCACTCCATTGCCTTTGCAACTAAGCCCCAGCGGAAGGTCATCCCTTAGCCTGTTCACTCTACTATGACCGCAAACAACTCAAGGAAATGGAGGTAGGATAAATCACGGGAAAGGGGACGCTCCGCTACCTCTCGACTCACCCTCTCAACCCTCTCCAATCTAGCTTTGTCTAACTCTCGCGGTGTGTCACCACTCACAAGGGTTACCAAGGTAAACTCTCAACCCTAGTGTCACTCTATGGGAGCATTCAATCAATCAAACATTCGAGATTGGAACTCAGTTAAAACATCAATTAAGGAAAGCAAAATAAAAGGTTTAATGAAACAAATACATCCTAGGGTTCACAAATCCAAGTACACACTAGGGGGTTTCGCTCTCCATGGAGCTAGTTATAATCAACAATGAAATCGAATGTAAAAACAAGTAATCCATAGAAAACCCCCTTGGTAGTCATGTCGATGGTCTTGTGGAGTGGCCTCGTCTCCTCCAAAGGTCACCTTGTCCGGCCTAGGGCACACCTCGCCGGATCGGTGCTGACGAAAGGTTCCCCAATAACCTTATTCCAAGTGGAGAGCGATATCGAAGCTGTAGAACCTCTCCAAAACCCTATCCGCCGCCCCAATAACCTCCCCAATACCTCTCAAAACCCTAGCCGCCACCTTCTTGAAACTTGGGGAAAAGATGGAGAAAAGAATGCTGAAATAGGGCTGAAAACCGTCTTTTAAAGGGCTAGAATCGGGCATCCACACGCCCTTGTGGATTTTTCACACCGGCGTGGGTAATTTCCACACGCCAGCGTGGATTCTCTGAAATTCAATTTCTCGGCTGGCTGTGAACAGTATCCTCTATAGTAAATTGCTACAGTATTTTGCTACATTACTAGCCTGAAACACTCCCGAATCCATGTTTTCATTGAGGTAACATAAACGGACACTCGATTACGTCGTAGATTGTTTTGCTTCTTCAATAAACAGCCTCATTGGTGACTTATGTCTTCGCGTTTGATCATTCTCAAGATTTCCTCCAAATAGTACGTTCATGATCTACATTGGCTTCTTTCTTTAACATTCGGCTTCATAACCTTATATGCATGAAAGTAACACAAATGCACAAGTATTAGTGCTAAAACCTGATAAAAGTAATGCTCAACATAAGGAAAGAATACTTCGCATTCTTATCACACAAGCACTTATCATGACTCTAGAACTAGATTTTGCTCTCTAAACCTCAGCCTAACACTAAACCAGAGCTTTGATACACTAAAGTATGTCACACCCTATCCCACGGGTCTCACATGTGACATACTGCCAGGATAACCTAGGAAAGGTCAAACACCTGCCTCAACCCTAGATCGCCGTAAGACTAACCTGTTCCTTGTATAAAACCGCTATAACATCAAGAAATGTTTTAACAATACACCATACACAATTATTCCTACACATGTTCATCCATTTAATACAAGATATGACACATAGATAATCATAACATGAAGTTCATAATGACAATGATAATAACAACTCGAAATAGAGGGTGTACTTCTCATACACAACATGAACCAACTGACATATAAAAGTATCCAAAGAAGGAAGATACACATTAGGGTTTGATAACATCCTAGTGGATCCATCTAATACATACCAAAATGTTTAAGTATCACACATAGCTTAAGAAAACACAAAACAAACTCAGCCAAGCACTTCATGCTTTAATCCCGATGTTGTGTTGTCACCTGGGAAAGAAAAGAAGAGGGGATGAGTAACTACGTTACTCAGTGAGTGGCTAAACATGGATCTATATCTCATACATTATAAATTAAAAATACAATCTCAAAAATATATTTTGGTCCTCAAAATATTTGTTATACTTTAAATAGCAAGTGTGAAATAAGAAATTAAGTTTGCATCAATGAAATGCTTGATAAAACTCTTTAAATCATCAGGAAGTCCATACAAGTATGAAGTCCAGATTCATACATTTGTGTAGTAACTCAGTCCAAAATGGTTATAAAAAAATATAACTCAACAGTTAAGGCAATTGAATATATCATAAATAGCCTAAAAAACCCTCCCTTGCTAACCATGCCCGGGGTTAGGTCAAGAGCCACCAAGATGCGTGTATCTTGGTGTTGGTCACTGGGAAGTTCGTGTGGTGACTCCGAATAACCAACTATATCGAAGTCAGGGCTCTACGCTCCCACCTGAAATGGCATAACCGGTTTGACGGTTTTCCATGCCACCTCTAAACAGGTCGACCAGTGGAAACCATCCACTTCTTACTGCAGTAAGTACTGGAGCTTGGCTCCCATGTCACCATCAAAATGTTTAAATAACAGTCTAGTACATAGGCTTTGAATAAACATCAATAGGAAAGCATAAGTCTCACGAAGAGATCACAAGTGTTCACAAATGCCAATCTCACTTCAAGAGTGCATGACTTGCTTACAACAATTTTTATGAAACCATTTTCATTAAGAACATCATACAAGAGTATACTTTGAAAACATATATACTTCAAATATGTCATCATCATGATGAGATTCAATTTGATTTACACAAACCTTTTGGTCATCATAAGAACAACATCAATTCTCTTGAAAATACACTATTCAAAACATATATTCCAAAACATAGAGTTTTCAAACCACAATAACAATATATATATATATTTATGATCTTTTCTAATAATCATGAAGTAAGCCAAATTATAAATCATCATTTTTTCTAAACCCCATGGACGACATTTCAAAAGTTTTAGAAATAGAAAGTTTATCATTCAAAGGTAAGCAATTTATATATTCAAAAATTTGCATGATATATAGTCCATGATTTAATAAAATCCCTCTCACAAACTTGGTGAGCTAAACCTTCTAGGGTTAATTGTCTACAATATACTTTCCTTTGCTTGAAGTTTCACCTCCTAGAAGCAATGAAACAACCAATAAAAGCAAGAACAATTAACAATAGCACAACCAATTAAAAAGAAGAAAAATGTTCTCAAAATAGGAAGAAATTGCTTCTAGGGTTTTCTAAGCACTCTAACTAGAAGAACTAACAAGAATGGAACTCTCACAATCCTCAAAACCAACAAGAAGAACAAAAGGAACTCAACTTGATTCGGTGCTACAGTAACCCTAAACTTAGAGATGAAAGATCTCTCTCAAATCTCAATGGATTCAAGGTTTACAACTTCCAACTACTTCTATTCTTTGAATCCAACCAAAAACTAAGTTTTTTCACTAAGAATCATAAAGTAATCTTAACAAGAAGAGAGGAGAGAAAAAGGAAGGAGAAGAAGATAACCCAACTTACCGATAAGCTTCTCTACACTCTAATCAAACTCTTCTTCAAGAAAGGAGAAGAAGTCTCAACTCTTTTCTTCAAGAGAGGAGAGAAAAGGACCTAGAAGCTCCAAGAACCCCTTTATATAGGCCAAGACCCGTGGGGCTTCACCGGTTGCCTTGTGGCATAAGGGAGGCAGTGAGGCCTCTCTGGATGCCTTGCAACCTGCTTTATGGGCAAGCTCATGGTCAATATACTTGCGGTATTTGATAAGTGTCTAAATGTATGTATTTTAGTATATGTATTTGTTATCTCTAGCATGTATTTTCATTAGAATTAATGCCCGTTTTGTGCTTAATCGTGTGTTATTTGCTTTTCAGGGCATGGGAACGCCATGGAAGACATGAAGATATGATTCGGGCGAAAAAGAGAAGAAAAACCATGTCGCAGTACTGTAGCGTATTTCCTGCAGTAAAAGCTGTAGCTGGAGACCGCAGCATTGGTACTGTAGCAAAATCACTGTAGCTACCACTGTAGTATCTGGGGAGTTTTCGAGTCAGGAATCTAATCATGGCATACGGCCTCAATGGTGCCCGGTATGGAGCCCGGGATGGTCACTGTAGCTATAATAGAAGATATTTACTTGATGGAATTTGCCTACCGCAAATAGTGTCAATGTTGAGCTCCATAGCGAGTGGCATGGCACTCGGGATGGAGGCCATTTGGAGGGTATGTTAGGGATCTTGGAAGACATTTAGGGGAGACTTCTTCTTGGCCTCTTGGGCCGCCGCCACCACACAATCTTGAGGCCTTCCGGCTATCTTCCCGGCGACGATCCTTGTGGGAAACGAGCACCCATCATCACCAAGAGGGAG